>NC_142016.1:24987881-25240566 GCF_049901735.1 Notechis scutatus | reverse complement strand
TCCATGTTTTTCTCCTAAAATCCCCAGGCATTTTTCTTTTTCTCAGTCTCCCAGTTCAGCAGACCACCCATCATGGTTTAAGAAGTCTGAGAAATAGAGCAAGACTTTTCAGTTTCTACTTCCTTGGCACCAGGCTAGGAGTCATGCCCTTGTTGGAGTCTGATTCTGAGGGGGAGATTGAGCAGCTGACAGGGAGTGAGAGTGTGGCTCCGGGGCTGTGGAAGAAACGAGGGAAGGGCACAGTCCGGCTGGACATTCAGAGGAAGACCCAGGCCCACCCCCTCTTCATCCTAGCGCACACAGGAAGGAACAGAGAAGGGTTACGAGAGAAAATGGCCCTGATCACTTTCATTAGTTACAGCTGGGAGAACAGGATATAAGAGGGGTTCCTTGCTGGAAGCAATCTTGGTTGAGCCTTATCTGGGTTTTGGCATCCTCCCAACTGTGGATGCTGTGTTATCCTTTGAAAGTCTGCAATTTATCATCCTTGCCTGCCGTGTTAATTACTTCAGTGTGGCTTGTGTTGGTTTCTTTATTTCTAATTATCTTTACTTTGGGTTCGGACTGCATTTCTGCCCTTCCTAGATTGTTTTTTGAAGAGTTTATTATCCAGCCAAGGTTAATTGGACATTGGGGCCAAGTTGAAGGCATTAAAGGGAATTTATTCTACTTTTGTGACTTTGTTATTTTTGTGTCATGCCCCGGGTCATCACACTAGGGTTCTGGGTTCATGCTGGCTGAACAGAGATGCTGGAGAGCAACAATCTGCTTACTGGGGTTTTGCTGCCCTCTAATGGTTTGTTCTCTACTTTTTAAATCAATTTATAGAGGGGGTCTAGGACAACTCACCACGGGCAATTCCTAACACACCGTAAATATTATTTGCCACTGTTTCTTTGACATTATTTCCATTGACAAAAATGGCCTTGCTTCTAGTCTGTCTGCAGCTTTTTGACCAGTTGGTTTGAATCTCTCCAGAGAGGTGATGGTCAACCAGGCCTCACCATTGTTTCACATCATACAAGTAAGCAGCACAGCTGGCTAAGGTACCGCCAGCTTGCCCCAGGAATGGTCTCAAACCCAGATCTCTTCACATTAGCTGATTTGCATCAGTACTTAATGGACCCATGACTTCGAGTGGCTTTCAATGAAATGAAGGAATTAACCCAATAATGGAAAGAAAAGGAGCCTTTTCTGCAATTAGGAACACGGAAATTGATCTCAGAGCACAGGACAGAAGTGGTATTCAGCAGGTTATGATCGGTTCTGGAGAACCAGTAGCAGAAATTTTGAGTATGGCAAGCATTTTGAGATCATCTTCATTGTCGATGATGAAGAATACCAGGTCTGCATGCACAACAGAGGCTCCTTGGGAGGGTGGGAATGCACCTGTGTTTCACACTCAGACTTCATCATTTGTCTGGAAGGCACCACAACTGCAATACTGACTTTCCCATGTGATAACTTCTAGACAGGTTGAAATTGAGGTAGAAATAGTCCTTGTTTAGCAACCACAGGTGGGACTGGCAATGGCAACTAACTCTGACAATGAAGCAGTGGCTAAGTAAAACCACAACTCAGCTTATATCTGCCTTCAGCTTTCCAATATAGACCTGCAAATATTGTGAAAGTGAGGAACGGCCACAATGGTCCTTATGAAAGGACCATTTTTAAGTGCAAATAATTGCCAAAGGAAGACTAGCTGTAACTGAACAGAGAAACTTTTGGTCCATGCCAAACGTTTTGTAAGGGTATGTGGGAAAGACCTTGGGAAAGTGAGCCAAGAAGTCTGAGGGACAGGGTGGGAAACCACACAGGAATCACAACCAGAAGAACTAATTCTTCTTTATGGTACAGCCACATTGACAACATCTCTCAAGTATGAAAGTCTCTTCTGAGCCTCTTACCCTATCCACCACCAGCTGCTTGTCAATATGATCACATCCTATGGATAACTTGCTGAGCAAACAAGCCATTTGAACATGTCTTAATTTTGAGACCAAATATTACTTGCCTAATTAGAGATGCTCGTAGCCACCACAGAATCAGGAAAAGTACCCAAGACAACATCTCAGAAACTGCCCTCTTCACCTTTGGCAGCCCAAAACCTACTGAACTGTAACTGCCTTTACCACCAGCTATCAGGCCCAAGAGCCACATGATTAGTTGTGGGGGGAGCATTAAATGTAACCTGGATTTTTTACTATTTCAAGAACAAAATCTTTGGAGGTCTGAAACCCAATGTGACCTTTATAATAATACGAGGCTGCATTCCACAGAATGCTCGGTCGTCTTATTTTCCCCTTGCATGCTTTTGGGGATTCAGGTCAAGAAACAGAATTGTTGTCAACCCCTGACTTAGGAGAATGATTAGGACCTGAACCATTATTAAGTAGGGATCTGCTTTCATCAAAAGAATGCTATTTAGAGATAGACTACAGGTGAATATGGCTTTCTGTTTCTAGTTGTTTTTTTCCTCAAATTCCACCAAGGGTTGGATTTGATTGTGACAGGACCTCCATATTCTACAGCAGTTTACCAATAAATGATATTTGAAAAAAGAGTTTTCCCCCTTAGCCTTTACCCACTGAAACATGTGGCAGGCTGCTAGTGTGTGGGGGGTGGGGGGGGTGGAAATTGAGGCATCACATCTCAAAAGCCTACTCTTCATTGCCTGCTTTTTTTCTCTTTCCAAGTTTTGCAATCAATTTTGTGGCTGGCCCAGATATTGCTCTGAACATTAGTCCGTGCCTGGATGAGGAAACTGTGGTACGCAACAGCTTTCTGAAAGGCTCCTGGGGATATGAGGAACGGGATCTGCCCTTTAGACCTTTCCAATATGGACAGTACTTTGAAGTGAGTTGGCTTTGATTCCAGCAGGGAGGTATCTCTATACAAAGGTGGTCAAAAAAATTAATATAGTTATGCAATGGATGTCATGCCCTTATTTTACCTGGATTCCAGCAAAGAGCTTGGCTGGTAGAAAAGCAAATAGGCAGGCAGTGGAGAGTGGGGAGAAAATCAACATGGTGCCTTAAAGATGTGTAAGATTCCATCTTCCATAATTTCCAGCTAGCACAACCTTAAAGAATTAAAATCTGAATCTCTGGAAGGCTGGTGGGATAAATACCCCCTCTAGTGGAGAAGAGTGGAATTGGTTCTCCAGAGTGTGATTCAGAATTCCATTTCTAGTTCTTTGCTGGAAAATTGCCCTCAGGTGTTTTTTTTTTTTTTTTTTTGGGGTGTTAAAAAATATGGGAGCTACAACTCCCCCATTGAAATCCCACCCCTTATGCTCTGACCAGTATTGATTCACTGTTTATGCCAATGATGAGTACTTCTTTAGCTATGCCCATCGTTATAGCCCTTTCCCACAGATCAACATATTCGAGATTAAAGGAGATGTGATCCTTTCCTACGTCCAATATTAAGGGGGGTGTCAAAAGACAAGCACTGGTAGATATCTTTTTTCTCCCTCTCTGCCAGCACACTCAGGGTTCTGCTGAACTGGAGTGATCTACAAAGTTCCAGTAAATCATTCAATGAATCGATCAATGAATCAGACACTTGAGCAAAATAAAGATTAAGCAATTTTTTCAATAAAACCTCTTGATCAAGCAATGCAAGCCTTATTATTATTTTGTCCTCTGAAATTTAAAGACAAAACTTGGAATTTTTAAAAAGTAACCCCCAGTTCCCAAGGCAGGTTCTAGGTAGTTGGTTATGCAGTCTCTGCTAGTTCAGATTTAATTCTTGTCTTCTCCTAGGATGGTGTATGTATAGGGATTATCTTTAACAAATTGTGGGTTATATCTATTCTGTAACAGTGCTTTTTTTAAACTTGGCAATTTTAAAATGCATATGATTCTATTCCCAGAATTCCCCAGTCCCAATTGGGAATGCTGAAAAATGAAGAATACACATTTTAAAGTAGCCAAGTTGAAAAACACTCATCTATACATACCTCTATCAAATAATATCTGTAGAATCTTTAGATTTGGAAGTGTCAAGTTAAAGAAGGCTGTAACCACCTCCTCGAGGCACGATGGCTGAGTGGCTTAATGATGCTGAACATGTCTTTGCTCCAGTGATTCAAGTCCTAGCAAGTCATAGCAGGCTGAGCTCCTGTCATTTGCCTCAGCCTGTGCCCACCTAGCAGTTCAAAAGAATGTTCTATACAAGTAGATAAATAGGTACCACTTCAATGGGAAGATGAGCTGGCATTTCATGTGGTTAGAATCCTGTCAGTGCTGAACCTTCCTGGTTGCGACACCTGTTTGTGAGATAGCTTTGGTGGAGGGAGAGAGCCTTGGATGACACTGCAGGTAAGCTATTTGTTTTTCTTTGTGATGCAGAGCTAGTTTGCCTTCCTGTGGCACACCTTGGGAAGTGCATGAGAGTGAACCAAACAGGGGTAACAAACAGGCAGTCAAACTACTGCTCTGGATTAGCATTGTAGTCTCCTGGCTAACGTAGCACTGCTGTACACTAAATAAAATAAAAACCACCTCCATCACTTACTTTCTGATAGTAAATATTTTTTTAAAAACTTTCCATTGATAAATAGTCTCTCAAGAAGAAAGATAGCTCACTTAAAAATATCCACTGAATTCATAACCAAGTTACTGGTTTTATTTATGTACAACTCAAAAGCACATTTAGATTCAAAAATACTCAACATAAAAAAATCCTGTTTATAGCAGCAATAGAGTTTGTTCAGATTCAGCAACTACAAAGAGCAACTGCTGTAATACAACATTTGTCTACTTTTCTGGAAACCTCAGAATTGTGGTCCCTTAGTCAGAAAAACCCATTTGCCCACTGGGGCTGACCAGAGAGGTTTATGGTTAGAGGGGAGATCCACAACCATATACGAGGAATGCTTATTTGCATTTCATTGTTTCACAAATGCACTCAAATCTTCCAGGAATTTGGTCTACTATAGAATCAGGGTAGGAGGAATATTCTTCTGCTGAAGAAAGTCCTCATATTTTAAAGATATATTTTCACAGGGTGTTTGTGCAACCTGTAGACTGGTAAGTTTTGAACTTCTTGCTCATGAAAACATTATCTTCTACCTGCTTTCTAAACACTGACCAATAAACATATGCTATGAGTCATCCAGGATCACAACCTGGTGATGAAAAAAACGGTATCTCCTGAAATGACTTGGATCTAATCCTTCTACTGATTCCTTTCCATTAGCATGATAAATCCTCCCTTCAAACTAGTGCCATCTACCAGACGGGGGTCATAAAAGTCAAGATGATGCCTTCAACTAGATCAAAGCCTCACCCTTTCCACATGAAGCATCCCCAAAAGGGGTGAAGCTTTCAATGGCTCCAGCTTCAATCCATATTCTGTTGGGGGGGGGGGGTCTACAGTTTCCTCAACATCACCAAAACTGTCCTGCAGAAACAAAAATGTGAAGATCCCTAAATTCCAAGGACAATCAAATCCCACTGGCACTGGAAGCAGAAAAACACGTTTTCTGAGTCAAAATCTTTTCGTAGCCTGGCAGGGGAAAAAAACCACAACTAAACTACCCTGTTAATAATCTACTGCTCTTTCCACACCAGACTAAAAGAGTGCCTTGCAGCAGCTTCTGCCTTATGTCTCTTTGCAGGACTGGCCCACCTGACTCTGCCCCACCCTGCACTTCCTTTCCTCCCACCCTGATTGTCTCTGAAGTTTCCTTGATTGCCCAACCTTTGGTTTTTCTCCACCAGGATCCGGCAGAGCCGGTGAAACTGCCTTTTGGGCATCAGGTCGCAGTTGCAGGGTTGGTGTCACCCTCCTGGGGAGGCCTGACTCAGCGTGCCCCGATGGGTGTGGACAGGGCTGCTGCAGGGAAAATGCTCAGGGTAGTCCCGGACATCTATAAAGAGGCTGTGCTGTGCTGCCAGCCTGCCTCCAGCCCAGCGCCGTAGAGATGGCAGTAGAATTTGAGACTTTCGTAAGTAGCACAACCGTTATGATTAATGGAGCAGTTCCAGCTTGTATGTTGCTTTGAAGGGGAGGCAGGGAGAGGGGAAGGGGATGTCACTATTAATGGCTGTGTTCAGAGATGTCTGCAGGGGATGGTCCAAAAAGTCAAAATGACGGCTTCAATGGTACAATTGAAAAATAGTGCAATGCATATTAAAAAAAAAAAACAGGCGTGGCTTTTCCTTTCAGATTTGCAGTCGCCATCTTGACTTCACAGACCATTCTCTGCTTGGAAGATGCAGAGGCCCTGTGCAGGGTTGACATGATCTGACTGCACAATGGATTACAAAAGCGCCACCAACTCAATAAACCAGGACGGCACTAATCTCACCTTAGCATAAACCTGAAACCAGTCTGAGAATCAGACCCAGGCAGCTTCTCCTCCACAGAGCTTGGATTTCAAGCCCAGCATCCCCATCTTGTATTTGCTAGAAAGGATGGAGTGTGTATTTTTTTTCATAAACGTTCACATTTCCAAACATTTCTTAGCCCAACCTGGACAGACAGACACTGCCAACTGTGTTCCCACATTGACCCCCATCTGGAGCAAAGAAGAACTATTTGCCACATTGTGCAATGCTGGTGGTTGGTTGGGTGGGTGTACTTGGCCGGAAGGGACAGCACGCTTTAAAAACAGAGATGCAGAACCAGACCAAACCCAGGATTTGGAGAGCTAGAAGCAGAATTGCAGATGGCACCATCTCTCATCTTCTGACCAAAGGGGGACTGCCAAAGGTCCTCCAGGTCCGAAATCCTATCCATTCAGGGACAGGCTGCCAAGTGGCAGCTTTGCAAGACCCCATGGCCTGACTTTGCTTTGGAAGACAGAGGCTTGGGCTGAATTCTGCATTCTTCTGCCCATGGGGGGGGGGGGCATCACGGTTTGCCCCCTCTCCTTCCATCTGGCCAGGCCTACCCGGCATGCCCTCTTTTCCACCAAAAGCACACGGGTGCAAGGCAGCTGCCAACCGGTTCAGAGACCGGTTTGGCCTCTTGGGTGTGAGTGGAAGTTCCGCCAGCCGCAGCTGCATTCCAGGACTACGTTTCCCAGCATTCCTTCAGCAGCAGGCCGGGCGGTTGGAAGCTCCCAAGGAAAGTCGCCCTATATGAGGGAGATGGGCGGTATTTTTTAAAGGACACGTAAATAAATACATTTTGAAGCAGTTTCTCACCCTTGCTGCCTGGGAGTTGAAGTCCACGCACCCCTTACATTGAAGAAACTCTGCTCTAAAGCTTTGGCCGGTTGTAAAGCTGGCCGGTTGGTGAGCCAAACAACTATAAAAAAGGAGCTGGGAATCTATTTCGGACTCCATTTCTGAGAGGCGACCAAAAACCTTTTTCCCTCAGACTTGAAAAAAAGCGCGCGCTGAATAACTTCACAACGGGTATTTATACCGCTTGTCAGTGACGTCAGCGGTCGGTGATTGGTCAAATACCTGTTTAGCTCAGTTTTGGCGGGCTTTCTCTATCTCCGGGCGGATTTTCCTCTCTCCCTGTCTGGTAACCCCAGCAGTCATAGATGTGATTGTGCCCACAACCACACCTATGTTCACACCCATCCATCTCTACCTGTCATGTACCAAACACCTGGTATGCTGTTTAACACGCTCATGTTCACTTTTCTAAAAGGAAGGGAACTAAAAGAATGATTTGGAGGGTTCGATTCATCAGAGGTTTTAGGGTAATTGGATTGAAAAGATGGCAGCTTCTCTTTAGGATCTCAGCTGTTGCTCAGTAAACACCATGAAAGATCTTAACAGATAACAGATAATCAGAGTTGGAAGGAACCTTATAGGTCATCTATTCCAACCCCACGCCCAAGCAGGAGACTTTACACCATTTCTGACAGATGGCAGTCCAATCTCTTCTTGAAAGTCTCAAGTGATGGTGCTCCCACAACTTCTGAAGGCAACTTCTGTTCCATGGGTTGATTGTTCTCACTGTCAGAAAGTTTCTCCTTATTTCCAGGTTGAATCTCAATCTGTTTATTCCTTGTCGGGCCTTCAGGCACTTTAGAAAATAGCTTGATCCCTTCCTCTCTGTGGCAGCCCCTCTTGAAATTTGGAAAGAGAGGAATCAACAGGCATCTCTTTTGAAAGAGATCTGACTCACTTTTTTTAACACTACCTCTGGAGGTGGAAGATGCTGTTTAAACATAAATGTTCTGCAAGAGTGGAAATGCAAGAAACAGAGGCTTAAGAGAAATTTTCTTGGTAGATAAGAGATTTCAGTGCAAGGCCAGAAATCCCCAGAACTTGTCTGACAGGTTGGAAGCCACCATGAAGTCAGTCATCGCAAAATTGACTGGAAAACTCCAGGATGGCATGAACAAAGGGCAGGGACTTGAATATAAATTTAAATTCAATCCAGAACTTTATTTATGTATTTCTTTGCTCAAGCTCAGATGCCGCTTCGCTTATGACCTGTTTGCATTTCCAGGTGCAGTCAAAAGGGTAGAACAACCAACGTAACAAAATAATGCAATTCTCCCATCATACCTACCATATCATTTCATAAATCAGTAGAATATAATCCATTAGAGGTAGATGTTCGCCACTATTACAGAGGTAGATCTTGCTTAGTGACTGCTTTACTTTGTGATAGTTCAAAAGTGACAGTGGCACTGAAGATATAACTTTACAATGAGTCTTTGCACTTATGGCCATTACAACCTCTTATGGTCATGTATTTGCCATTTGTACTCATTACAGCTGGCTTCCAACAAGCAGAGTCAATGGAAAAGCTGGCTGTACAATTGCAAATCGCGGTCATGTATTACTTTGTGACCATGTCACTTAGAAACAGGGTTGCCACTCCCACTGGTGGTTAAGTGAGGACTAGCTGTATATGATTGCAAGAGGGCACCCATCTTAATGGTTTTTCTAAACCCCGTTAGGGTTGGCAGGATTCTCTAACAAAGTGGGCTAAATGGAGGTTTGGAGTCACTGTAATAAACTGTAATAGTTTATTTGAAACTTGCAGATTATATGGACAGAGCCATTTTAGTTAACCTGAGTATAAGAGTTTTTAGCAGTTTATCTCATGGACCCTGAGAAACAAAAGACACTCTCTTTTGTTTCTCGGGGTCCATGAAGCTTCTGTAGATTCTCATCAGCCATTTGAAGCCATATTTTCAAGCCCCAGACCAATCATTTTGGCCTAAAGAGGTGTTTCCTCAAGAGGACTTGAAACATTGTGCACTATTAGTCACTTTGATGTTTCTCCCCTGCAGCGCATGCCTTACAATCGGGCTGTCCCCTGGGGCTTGGATGCGGACTCCTGGGTGATGCTGGAAGGCCTCATTCTGAAGCAGAGCAAAGGGTAACCAATCAGCACCAATCCCTTTCATTGGACCAACAACTATTTGGGTTGAGTTCATGCCTCACATTTAATAGGCTACTGAATTCCCATGTTTGGGGGAAGGAATGGTTAATTTGCCACAGGGTTGAGTTGACTCTAAGCACCCTTCAAGCTAATCGAAGTGAAAACAAGCTATGTAAATGGTGTTGCTTGGTCTTTTGACGGATCCAGTTGTGGCCAGCCAACTCTTAGGCGTTAGGGAAGCAGGGAATTTTTGTGCCCCTTTGAAAAGCTCCGTGCTCAATCCATCCACCCTGCAACTTACAAGGCCATTTATACAAATATGTTGCCTTCCAGATGTTAGAACAGGGTTTCTCAGATGTGCTACTGTAAGATAGGTGGGCCAACTTCCAGAATTCCCCAGCCAGGAACTCAGCTGACTAGCTTGGCATAGTTGTATTGGGTTGACCTAAACAGAATGTTGCAGATTATGCATCTTTCCTATCCCAGTGAGTGGTGGTCGGTGAGAACATCAACGCGAGATGTCATGGAAGCCAGTTGATTCTCCTAGAAAAAGGTCAAGGAAGGGCAAAGGGAAACAAGGCAAAAAAAAATATCAATCAAGCAGACTCCAATGTTCTTCTCCAGATTTAATGTGGAATTTGCTTACGGGCAGTTCAACGGGGCCAATATCCCTCTGAAATTCAAGCTCCGCTTCGAGAGAACCCCAGAGTCTTCCAACAGCCCCGTGCTGACTCTCAACAGCTTTGTAAATCAACAGTGGGGGAAAGAGATCCGGACAAAAACTCACTTCCAGCAAGGCCAAAAGTTCAAGATTTCTTTCATCGTCACCAGCAAAAGTTACAAGGTGATGGGATGAATTGGTTGTCCTTGATGGCAGGGTGGGCCTGCCACTTGTCAGGGTTGCACAAGAAGTATAGACTGGGTGGTGGTGGTGGTGTCTAGCTATATTGGAAGTCAAAATCATTTGGGATTTTAGCATAAACATTTAGGGTGGGGATAATGAAGTCAAGAAAATTTGGGATTCAGTAGAGCTTTCTCCAATATGGTGTTCATCCAGATGTTTTGGCTAATCTGGCTGTCAAATATGAGCCCATCTGGAGGTGTCATAAAATTCTCATTTAACTTCCAGCTCACCTTGGCTAGCAAAGACAGCTGTGTCCCCACAACTGGGCCAGATGTTGCAAACTCCCCTCACTTCCCTGAAGAGCACCTGTTGTATTCTTCGCCCAATCTAATGAGTAAAGAGCAGGGCTACTTCCTTTCAAAAAAATGTGATTTATAGAGCTCTGTTCTCTAGCTTATGTCCTCTCAAAGGGATTGTGAGGACAGATACAAAGGGCTTTCTTGATGGCCAACAGCTATAAGCTGTGTGAAAGCTCTGGGTGGAAACATCTCCTATACCTTTTAATTCCAGGCATGGTTGCATTTGTGAACCAGAATTACAGTGCTATCTTACAAGTCTGTTTCTTAGCAAGAGTTTCCAGTTGGTCTTACGCAGGCCCACAACATGCTGGTCTCCCATCCAAATTTTAACCAGGCCTGACCTTGCTTAACTATAAAGCCCAGAAGAGATTATAAAACCTCTTCAACAAGCTTGGGGGAATCAGACTCCTGCTACAATTGGAGATTTATCTGCTTTGCTTCCCGCCCCCCCAGATAATGGAGAACAACATTTTACTTTCCGAATTTGACCACCGCCTTTCACCCAAGGCCATCCGTTTCCTGGGAATGGATGGGGACATCAAGCTGGAGAAAGTCGTCTTCAGCTGGGAGAAGAACAGTGAAACCAGCAATCTTAGGTTTGATGAAAGCTAGCACGAGAATCGTGCAAATCAAATTATGCATTCAGGCTACTTTATAAGTTGATTTTGCAGCCAACATCAAAGACTATCCTGCTGACATTCCGAGGTGGCATCTTGGCGAATGAAAGGAAACAGAGTTATTGTCACTGTTTTTATTTGGAACTGCAAAAATAAATGTTATTTGGATTTTTCTGGATCTACTGCAGCCTTCAGGAGTGTCCAAAGGGTGTGGTCAGAAAAGTCAAGGCGACACACACATAAAACACAGGCACGGCTTCAATTTTCCATCACTTTTAACTTGTTCTTCCTCATCCACATCCAGGGCCACCAAATTAAAATGTTGGTCTCCTATCAAATCAATCATAAAAACAATACTACTTGTATGTACGAACACAACTTCTCTGGCTTTTTGGTGAGGGAATTTTGTAAGACAACCAGATCCTACGTTGCTTTAGGATTAGAGTCCAAGTTGATTAAAATTCTCAACATTGCACCATTTTCCTCGAACGTAGGAAGAAATTCTAGGCCAAAGTTGAACCAGGGAAGCAAAACTTTACCAAGAAACATTTATAAATGGATTTTCCCCTAGAAGCTTTTACTATATCCATCGTATTTCAGAAAAATATTGCTTAGAATAGGAAGTGAATAAACAATAAGATATTGCTGGTTATTTTTGATTCAGTCGCCTAAGTCCATACTGGATTGGTCCCCGAAACTCTTTCCAGTCAAACTGGTTAGTGGAAGACAAATTGTCATCCACATATACTTGATTAGGGAGATTTTTCAGAAACATTTCTCAACCCCGTCCCTTAATCAACAGAAAATTCTTGTGGCTTATCTTTTTAATGGTGTCTCAAGTCTTTTCCAGCACAGGTATAGCAGCTTTCTCTCCCCAATTATTTATTGAATGAATGCCACTTTTATTTTAAAAACAAACAAACCCTCAGCACAATGTATAATTGCATGAAGTTCTCCAGAGGGGGAACAGATATTCAGGTAGGATTACAAAAAAAACCCTACTCATTATACATGGCCAATTCATCCTATCAGTCATCTGGTTTGAAGTGTTTTAGATGGCTGAACACCACCCCCCCCAAAAAAGCCACTTTCAATCCATTTTCACACCCCATATAGTCGTGTGATAAGGCCTTGGCAACCTGCTTGAATTTACAGCCATTTGCAGGGTCCTGTAGTAATGTGACTGATTTTTTTGGGGGGGGGGGGCTCATTTCCAGTGTTTACTCCCAGTTCCTTCCCCACCCCCTAAAAAAACCCCATTGGATAAAATGGATTCAGTTAACAACCGCGGCATTTTCTGAACCACTGCAAAAAAAATCAAAAAAAAAATCAGGGTCTGTCCACATTAATGCCTTGACTTATGACCAGTGGTGGGATTCAATTTTTTTTTTACTACAGTCCTGTGGGCATGGCTTGGTAGGCGTGGCGGGTGTGGCTTGGTGGGCATGGCAGCGGAAAGTTACTGCAAAATCCCCATTCCCTCCCCATCCCACTAACCTGCTTTCCAGCTCCGTTCTCCTGTGCAGGGCAACCAAAGAAGACCCAGCCTATCAGCTGGGACTCGGGAGGTAGCAAATAGATGGGGTTGGCGGGGCCAGTCAGAGGTAGTATTGGCTGGTTCTTCAAACTACTCAAAATTTCCACTACCGGTTCTCTAGAACCGGTAAGAACCGGCTGAATACCACCTCTGCTTATGACCATAACTTCAGGCACAATTAATTACGGTCGTAAATTGAGGATTACTTGGAGTAGAATCTGATAATGGGAGGTAGTTAGCTTCCCTTTGCGAAGGATGCTTTCTACCATGGACCGCTTCTCTGATCAGTTGATTTCCTAAGCTTCGGATCAAAGCAGCTTACCAATAAACCAGATTGGGGAACAACTTTAGAAAAGGAATGCCAGAGTCAGCATTCTCTAACCACGATTTGGCAGGTGGATAAATCTGAGCTAAGCTGGACTCTTACTTAATTAAAGCTTTCTAATGTGAGAAAAAAGCAACGACATACAGGTGAGCCATTAACAGTCTACACGCATCTTGGAGAAGGAGGTAGGGGGAAAAAACAACACTAGGAGTCACCCTTAAAAATATTATATTTTATTGTCTGGTTTTCCCAAGAGCAAGGAGAGCTGCTTCCTCAGAAAAATGTGTAAGTTTTAGAACAGATTTGACGGCCAATTGAGGCAGACAGAACCTGGTTATTCCTTATTGTATCAGGGTTTTAACCCTTGGTAAGACAGATTTTTGTAGCAATTGCAATAAAATAAAAGTTTTTCCTGATGGAAAAAGTTTTTCCTGATGGCAAAGAGAGGGAGAGGGAGAGAGAGAGAGAGAGAGAAAACAAAACCGAAAGGATGCCCTCCTAACTCCCCCACCCCCAAAATAGTGTGGAAATGTTAGTTTCTGGTGCTAGAGGCAGCGGTAACTCTTAAAACTACATGATGAAAACAAGAGGGTGAAAGGGGGGAAGGGACAGAAACAGCATCCCCCTCCCATCAATTAACAATATACAATGCTAGAGGAATATATATATTTATATTTAATAATAATAACCATCTGGATTGTTGTTAAATTGCAACCAATTTGCTGTGTCTCTTTTTTTGTTTAAAAAAAAAAAGACCCACCAATAATTGAGATTTGCATGGTTCTCTTGCATTTGAATTTGGTCCCCAGAAAAACCTGCACCACGATGAAGAAGAAATTACAAACAGGCCTAAGAGGGTGAAGCAATGGGATCAAGAGTTATTCAGAGCAAAAGAGGAAAGGAGAAGGAAGACTCGGTTTGACGCTGCCCTCCAAAAACCAAAAACAAAAGGAACAGCTGAGTAGGTTCGGAGGACTTCCCCGACGAAAAGGTTCACCGGCTTCTTCCCGCCCTGTTTTGCGAACCTGACATTTGTGCGGGCCTCCTTCATTGGTCCCACTGGGCTTGACAAAGCCAAAGCTTCCCTCTTTTAATATACTCCTTAAGAATTCCCCCTTCCCAAATACTCCATGGGACAATATTCCCTTTCCCTTTATATTAGTCACTGCCCCACAATGGGGAGTGGGAGGAAGAGAGAGAAAATGTGCAAAAAAAAATAAAAAAAATAGGGAAACCCAAGGCCACCTTTTTGCAAGCAAATCCTGGCTTGTTTTGCCTCTTGGATCCAAGAAGAGTCAAAAGGGCAGCAGAGAAACAGAGATTTTGTGTGTGTGTGTCTGTGTTGGACAGTGGGGAGTGTTTGCATTCTCAGCCAGCAGTGCCCTCCACCCAAATAACTTTTGAGATCAGAATCCCAAGGTAGCCCACTCCATCTAAGGCAGAACATTCGAAGCACCTGACACCCAGGAAATGTGTTTCCAACAAGGTGGGCTGGGAGGTAGGAGTCATCGTGGGCCTGAGAGCCCCCCTGCCCAGATCCAACAACTGTGTTTCCCTACTGTGTTGAACACAGGTGAAAAAAGGGGGCACGGGGGCAGCTCCCTTTGGCGTTGCTAAATTTAAAAAAAAAAAAAAAGTGAGTAAGTGGTTTTAGGACGGCAAAGGAAGGTCTTTGCACCGAAGGATGAGAAAGGAAGTGCCTACCCTAAGAGAGGAAAGGGGCAAGGATCCTGTTCTGCATTAAAACATATACACATCCAGAGAAAAGTGGGATGCCCGCTGGATCACCCTACTGTCCAGGCACCAGCGCTGTTCAAGCCAAGTTCCTGCCTACCAGCTACATAAATTAAAATCGAAGAATGAGAAACAAAGCAAGGGACAGGACAACAGAGACGTTAAAGAAGCTTTCCCCTACTTTTTGAACAATATATATACATATTGTTCTTAATATATGTATGTATGTATGTATGTATGTATGTATGTATGTATGTATGTATATATTTGTTTTATACACACACACACACACACACACACACACACAACCGCCTCCCCATACCAAAGGATATAAGTTGAACAAGCCCCCTCCCCAAACTGTATCTGGACGCTCATTTGCTGGACTTGGCACTCTGGCACCCATGATTCTTCCCGCCCGTCACAGTGACGCAATTATCAAGGGGGGCTGCTGAGTCCCTCTGAAGTGGCTGGAAACAAGGGGGTGTCTTGCCAAAGTGGGGAGGGGGAAAAAAAAAAGAAAAAAGAACCATGGCTGTTGCATAGGTAACCGTGCTCGTAGAAGTCACAATTTTTTAAAAAAAAATAGAAAAAGAAAACACGAGAGGAGGCAGCTACTTGTCTTCAGAGAGAAGAAATAGCATGGGGGGAGAGGAAGAGTAGTCCCTGGTGGCTGTGGGGGTGTGCGAGTGAGAAGAGGAGGCAGAGAGAGAAAGAGAGAGAGAAACCGAAGATACGGTGTGGAAGGAAACGGAATGGGCCTCCATGGGCCTCCCCTCCTCCCTTCCTAAGAAGTGCCAGCGCTTTGCCGCCACCGCCGCTGCTGCCGCCACCACACCCTCACAGGTCACTCTCGCCGTACAGCGCCGTGGAGAAGGATTTGTAGTCGAGAGCCCCAGGAATGGTATCAGGACCCTGGTAAGGTGCCATCCGGGCAATACAGTATTCTGCCTGGTCTGGAGGGAGTTCTCGCCGCAGTTCCTCCGCCGTGATGTAGTTCTGAGCGGGGGAGAGAAGCGGGTGCTGTGATAGCCATAGCCATAGTCTGCAGGCTTACATATTTATATAATTTATATACTTATATACCACTTCACGGTGCTTTACAGCCTTCTCTAAGCGGTTTATAAAGCCAGCGCATTGCCCCCCAACAATCTGGGTCCTCATTTGATCGGAAGGATGGAAGACTGAGTCAAACCTTGAGACGGTCAGGATTGAACTGCTGGCGGAGTGGCAGAGTTAGCCCGCAATACTGCATCTTAACCACTGTGCCACCACGGCTCATGATGCCTACCCAGCCTGGTTAGCCAGTTGTGGGGAAGTTCAGGAGTGCAGGGGGAGGGACCCTCCCCCTCCCCAGCTGCCTAAAGAGCCCTGGCCAACTTCTGCAGGCAGCGACGTCCTTCAGCTCACCTTGTCTCCAGCCAGAACTTTGAAGGAAGCAATGACCTGATCGGCTGTGTCTGTGTCGGTTGTTTCCCGGGACATGAAATCGATGAAGGCTTGGAAAGTCACCACACCGCTGTTGTTGGGGTCCACAACACTCATGATCCGGTTGAACTCTGCATCGCCCTGATAAGGGAGGGTCGGGAGAAGAACAAAGGCTCAGTTCTTCCTGCAGGATGATAGAGCCCAGGTCCACTTTCGAAGGGTTCTGAACACACAATTGTGTGCCGAAGGAGGAACTCTAGAAAGTTTGCCCTCGTTGATAGGTTTCTCATCTTTGGCAATGTGGACTTCCAACTCCCAGAATTCCCCAGCATGGCCCCTGCTGGCTGGGGAATTATGGCAGTCGAAGTCCACACCTCTTAAAGTCACCAAGTTTGAAAAATGCAGACCAGTCTGGGCATTAACTCAGTGTTTTCTCGTTCTCGCGTCCTCTCCCACCCAACCACCCACCCTAGTATGCATGATTTCCCCTCCCCTCCCCAAGGTGACATTCAAGGCCTGGCCCGAAGGCCCTCGCCAAAAAAAGGCAGAGAGAGACGAGCTGGAGCAACAGCAGCAGCGTCAGAGCAGCAAGAAAGCAAAGCGAAAGGCGCAAGCAGAGAGCATACCAGGCTGTATCCCGTGGAGATAAGGAGGGCTCTGTAGTCATCTGTATCCATGCTCCCCGTGCGCTTCTATTCCAAGCAGCCAACAGAAAAGGGCGGAAGGGAGGAAGGAAGGACAGACGGGAACGAAGGAAAGAAGAAAAGTGGTGGGCGAGCAGAGATGGATAAAGTATGCCGAGGGTCAACGATGAAAAGAGCATGGACCCCACGGGAGGAGGAAAAGACGCAGAGAAAAAAAAGTCAGTCGGGAAGCATTTGGGATGGGGGTCAGCACAAGGGGATAGGGTGGGGCAGGAGCAGTCCAAGGGGACCAGATACCAGACATCAGCATGATGGTCAGAGGGAAGGGGGAGAGAGAGAGAACGCAGTGAAGGAAGAGAGAAAGGAAATCGGTTAATTGCAATCTCGTCACTGGCGGGATGGCGCGATTCACGGGCAACGGGTACCTGTCGGTCATTCTCCACATCGTATCCCAAGCTGATGAGACAGGCCTTGAACTCTTCGGGTCCCAGGGAGCCGCCGTGGTCCTACCGCCAAGCCGCAGGTAGGAAGGGGTGCAGGGCACGGCACGCCCGTCGAGGAAAGGCAGGGGGTGGCAGGGAGGCCCCCCATGAAGGTGAGGAAGGCGGAGCAAAGGGGAAAAGACACGCCGTTAGTTCAAGGCTGGCTGTTGAGGTGTGTGTGTGTGAGATCCAAACCAGCTTAGGACTCTTAGCCCAGATAGGAAGTGGGGGGGGGCTGTAGGACATAAGCCTCCAACCTTGGCAAGTTTAAGACTCGTACGAGGAAAGGAGGTGGAACAGGGAGAAGAAAAGGGAAAGCGGCCTCCTCCTTCTCTTGCGCCAACCACTCAGTTTCCCATTTCTTCACTGCAGCTCAGCACCCAGGATCCACTTTGAGAGCGGTGTGTGTGTGTGTGTGTGTGTAATTTAACAACCAGTTCATTTCAACCAGTGTGAACCGGCTGAATCCCACCACTGGTTAAAGGCCATAAAGTTAAATTCATGATATGTTTGTTTATAGCAGTTTTTGTCTAGTTCAGGAACTTAAAGGCGGGTGGACTTCAACTCCCAGCATTCCCCAGCCAGCATGTGCTGTTGGGGAAAATCCTGGGAGTTGGAAGTCCACTCGTCTTCAAGTACCTGAGCTCGAGAAACACAAAAGCCCCTTCAGAGGGAAAGCTTTGTTGAGGGCTCTATCCCCTCATGGCTTTTGCGGGCTGAAGCACTCTGGGAGTTGAAGTCCAAAGTCTTAAAACTTGCCACGGTTGGAGACTCCCTGCTCTACCATGTCCCCCCACAGCTGGAAGAAGGAAACTTTGCCAACAGGGGCTCCAACGCCCCGAAACTGCACGGCCAGTCTGTGCCTGGGCAGCACAATCTGCACCCCAACGCTTGGGCTGGGGGGGCTGTATCAAGCTCCCCCCAAGCTCTTTTTAGGTGACAGGCCAAGGCCAGGAGCGTTATGGGATGGCCTTGGCATCGCTTGACCCAAAAGGATCCTCGTTATGGGGTCCAGGGGAAGGGTGGCTAGTAGCAGGTTTCATATATCTTGGTGGGACAGCCTGAGAGCCTGTTTTGTTTCGTACCAGCCAGGTGGACGGAGGCTGCTGGGGGAGGGGGTCTTAAAACTTGGGCTAACCCCCCCTGCATATTATAATCCTGATCCAGAAGAATTGGATGATCCTGACGGTGTCAGGTTGGGCTTCCCTTTTTTTAAAAGACAGGATCTACGCGGCTGGAACTTAAGATAATAACTAGCAGTATCTAGGAGTAAAAACAAACCAACGCATCTCGGCAATATCCTTGAGAGGCAGACTAAATCATACAATCATAGGGCTAGAAGGGACCTCGAAGGTCTTCTAGTCCAACCCCCTGCTCCAGTCAGGAGCCTTATACCATCCCAGTCAAATGGCTGTCCGATCTATTTTTGAAAACCTCCAGTTAAGATGCCCAACTTAAAACACCACCAAGTCGGCGGCACCCTTTTGTGCAACAAAGTCACACAGTGTCATAAGATTGGGACTGGGTTAGGGACTTCTGTCCTCGCTGTGAGTTGTGTTGGGTGTGTGTGTGTGTGCACAAAGGGAGGCTCAGCCAATCACATTGTACACAGGTTGTACTTTGACAATAAAGGTAATAATTAAAAATATATATAATATATAAGAAACGCTGCACAACTGCCCAGCTTTCCTTTGGAGAGCGAGAGACTTACAAAGGGACGGGAAGGCCGTGTGGGTAACATGCACACATGTAAATGGGCTACACGAGAGAGGTTCCCTCCCTACACCCGGCTCTCTCTCGCTTCTCCTACTCGGGTACCTTGTCAAAATGATTGAAGGAGGCCCGGAATTCTTGCATCTGCTCCTGGCTGATTCCTTTGGCGTCCCGGGTCAGGATTTGATTCTCCACCTCGTTGATGGTCCGGGCAATGGTGGTGAGGAGCTGTTCCCATCCAACCCGGATGTGCTGGACGTAAAAATGAAAGGAAGAGGGGGGGAAACAAACCAAGAAACAAACAGAATGAATTAATCCGTTTGTCCTCACTTGTCCTTCCCTCAACAGGGGCTCAACAGGCCCAGGCAACAGCCTGAGGTTCCTTATGCCTGACTTTCTTTTTAAGCCGCTCTACATTTTTCTCCTGTCTGAATGAAAAGTTATTTTGAGCAAAGCATCTGCTTGTTTAACAGACGCACACATGCTAAAGTGGCGAGAAGGGAAAACAACACCCGAGCACGTTTCAAACAAGGAGGTCAAAGTTGCATCTACCCAGCTGGTGAGAACACAAGGAGGAGGAGGCCTGCTGAGAGCACGTTCAGATGTGCGTACATACACAACATCCTTCTGGTGCGTATTCAGCTGTGTGTTAAAATTGCAGCCCGGCTCCAGCCTTAGTCCGGACGATGTGCAGGATAAAAGCTGTTGTGAGGACCCGGACTCTCATGGGAAGTTCCTCCTCTTACCGACCTTCACCAAGGTGACCCATCCACCTTCCCCATAGATGACCTCCCACACACACTTGGCTGTGTCCTCACCTCCATGGTGTAGTTGGTGTGCTTGTTGTCGAAGATCAGGGCCTCCTGGATAAGTTGGTGCTGCTGTTCCAAGACGTCGATGTTGGGTTTGTATTCGACAATGTTCAGCTCGTATTGCTTGAGGTGGTTGAGTTGGTCCTCCAGGGTGCCGTTCATCTCAATGGAGATGCGCCCAATCTCCTGGTCAAGGGAAGGCCAATGGGATTGGGTTGACACATCACTTGGAAGGCTCATGTAAAAAAGAGAGACCCACGGGCCCTGCCGTCTTAACCACCGGTGCCCTTCGTTGGGTTGGCAATCCAGTTGTCAGGATTCCGGCAGTTTCCCTAATTAATCATGAGCCTCGAGCCAAGCTTCAAAAACTACTAAGAATTTGTGAGGAGTGAATGTGTTGGCATGACCTGTTTGAAGCCAATTCTGAGACATGTAGTTCACTGTCACCCTTGACCCTGGTTTCCCCTCCACCCCTTTGGGTGCATCATAATTCATATTCTCCAACAAACACGTTCATAGCTGAAAGTCATCAATCACATTCTCCAATTAAGAGATTTTTGAGGCAGAAATACTGGTAGCTTAGATACAATCTTTGCAAGATAAGAATGGAATGCACTTTCGGTTTTAAACTGCCGCACTGCTCCTTCAAATCCCCCCCCTCCCCATTCATGGCAACTCTAAAATAGGCATAGAAACACTGGTGTCAACTCATAAAACATTTTGTATACATGTTTTATAGTTGACAACAGAAAGAAGGGGGGGGAGTTTCAAAGAGCAGGCGGCAGTGTGGAATCGAAAGTACATTCCATTCATATTTTCTTCAAAGACTGATTAGATGACTGAAGCTTCTGCCGCACAAAAATCTAATTGGAGATTGATGACTCTTGGCTATGGACGGTTTTTCGGTGAGGGGGGAAAAGCAGGATCAAGGGTGACAGTGAATTACGCATCTCAGAGTTGGCTACGCCCAGATAAATGCCAGACGTAGAATGATAGCTTCAAATAAATCTTTTTTAGTTTTGGGAGTGTGGCTCGAGGTTCATGATTTAATCGGAGTAACTGCCGGAATCCTGACAACTGGCTTCTCTTGCCAGATTTCCTGGGCAAAGCAATTCTCACCTCCATCTTGGTCTGGATCCAAGGCCCCACGATGTTGGCTTGGCTGGCGAACTGTCGGCGCAAGCGTTCATTGGACTGCTGCTTGCTCTGCTCATCCTGAAGGGCGCTGTCCCGCTTGGGTACCAGTTGCTGGACCTGTTGGACCCAAAGGAAGAGAGTCATCGTTGAAGGCGACGCTCCTGAGCTTCCCCCACCCCCGGGCTCAGAGAGACCTCGGGTTGCAACCCAAGGCGGGCAGGCTCTGCCTTCAGCTCCGCCCACTGAGCATGCACACCGGACAGTCCGGGAAGCGCAGGGAGCACCCACCCTTTCCCACTTGGAGTTGATGATCTGAGGTGTGACCGAAGTGTAAGGATTGTTCCCAGAGAGTTTTATGTTGTTGTAGTCTGCGATCTTCTGCGCTTCGCTTTGGATGCCCAGGATGGCTTCTCTTTCTCTGTCAGCATCAGGCAATGTGGATTTGAACTGATCGTGGGCAGCAATCAAGCCCTGGAAAGGAACCAGATCGTTTCAGCACAGCCTCACACCCAGAAAGACGCGAATAGCGCCCCCGGGTTCAACCCCTGCGGCCATCATTTGTCTGGGTGGGAATCCCAGATGTCTCCCAGATTTCTTCCATTTGCAGCGGGACAGAGCGCGAGGGGAAATATGAATCCCATCTGGAATCCTGGTGGGATTTTTTTTCCCTCCCGGAAATTCTGGGATGGGACGGAAGCCAGCTAGAAAAATGTCCATCTGGAGCTAGAGTTCGCACTCGTAAGTCGCTGAAGGTTCTCTTACTTCTTGTTAAAAACTATCAAAAGTCTGGCCCCTCATTGAAGGACTTCACTTTCTACTTGGCATTTTTCTAGTTCTGTAATCTTTTTAATTTTCAAGAACCTGATGCTCCTATACTTAGGGCCTTTACGTTTTTATATCCAGTATATGTATTTATTTAAAAAAAACCCAGCCTTCCTCCAGCCCCCTTGTAGCCACGTAGCACAGTAAGAGTGTAACACAAACTAACTGATTTTAACACATCATTTTCAACCTTTGCACGTTCTCCTTCAAAACTAGGCCCCCAGGGGGAAAAATTAAAGAAGATTTTTAATTTTAAGAAACTAGGCTGGGAATTCATTGCGTCACGCCTGCCATTTACTTGCTTCGCATTGCATCTTGCCAGCCTGACATTTGCAATGGCGGGAGGGGAGAGATTGGCATGTGGGTGGTTGGGGGGGGGTTGAAGCAGACCATGAGGATCACAGGTGGGATCCAGCTGGTTCTCACCAGTTCGCCTGAACCGTTAATTGTTGATGCAGTTCAGAGAACCGGCTAAAAATAAAGTGCAAGAGAGGTGTTTTTCCACCCCCCTTTCTCTCCCTTCAGTTAATAGCTCTGGGCAGACAGCCAAGAACCGCTTAACAGTTGCAGCAGGAATGCAGCCGATACAGGCTGAATCAATCGAGGATCACCAATCAGGTCAGCAAAAGGAAAGGTGAAAACACAGGGTCTGTTTCTAAACCGACCTAAGAAACTTTTAATTGGACATTGACTGGGAACAAACGGGATGGCCAGGGGGAAAAGGGAAAGTTAATTGCATCGTTTTCCCGCCAAGGCAATGGATTCTCCCTTCTCTAATCTGTAACCGCCTGGTTCTCAGGGAAGTATTCTAATACTCTTGGAAAAAGGAATGAGCCAGGAGTCTTTCTTTGCTAATTAAAACTAAGTGGGATGGATGACACAATTGGATCAGACAGCAGACATGTTGGCTAATCTCCCTTAAGCCCCACTTATCTCCCTCCCTCTCTCTCTCAGCTGAAGCCCAGGTAGATATTTCCAGATTCTTCTACCATAGAGAGGCTAGGAAAACTCGGTGGACAGCCTGGGTACCTCTATCTCCTCTATGGTATGGACAATGAACATGTCCTGGAGGTCCTCCATTGCACTTTCCATCCAGTTATTGAAGGGCGCAGCTCGCTTGGCGTATTCCAGATGCAGCTGGTCGATGGTCTCCAACTGCTTCTCTGTTTTCTTAGGAAAGAGAAACAGGCAAAAAAAAAAGGGTTAGGTCTCCTGACACCGTGCTCACTCGCTCGCCTCCTCCCGCGGCAGGGCCATCTTCTCCTCACCTCCAGCGCTTCCCTCCGCGTGTGGGTCAAGGACCCCAGGGAGTCCCACTGGTCACAGATCTTTTGGCACCGGGCGTTGACACTGGGGGAGTCGTAATAATCCAGCTCGCTGTGGGGCAGAGAAAAGGGAGGACGTTGATAGGCGGGGCACGTAACCAGGAAACAGTTCTCTTGTGGGACCCTAATCGCCTCTCTACAGGGTCACCGGTTGTGGCCTGTCGGCCGCCGGCCCCTCCAGCGGCCGAATCAGAGGAGGAGCAGGAGGCGCGGGAAGTCAGGGTCAGCATCAAGGCAACCTGAGAGCTCCGAGGGGGAAGAGGGAATGGAGCTGTCAGAGAGGGAGACAGCGGCGGAGCCTGGGCCGCCCGTCAGCCCTCAGATGAAGAGTCAACAGCTCTCAGGTCTGGAGGTGGCTGAGGAAGAGGAGGAACAGCTGGGCCCAGTGCCTGACGCGCAGATGCACAGAAGGCAGAGGAGAGGAGAGGAGAGCAGTGGAAATCTATGGATGGGTCCTTTGGGCCAGAAGAGCCACCACTGCTAGAGAAACCCCACATATCTATGGGATGGATGGATGGATGAATGATAGAGATGATAGAAAGGTTGATAGATACATTGCCTGCCTGCCTGCCTGCCTCCCTCTCTCTCTCCCTCTCTCCCTCTCTCCCATGTGTATGTTATATATGGGTATGGGTAGGTATATACTTCCTTTTGAGAGCAGGCAACCAAATTTCATTTTTAATGTGGGACAGTGTGGTGCTTACAGTAAAAAGTGACAGCAAAGATGATCTTATCAATGATTTCCTTAACCGCCGCCTTAAACGGGTCCTAAAACCCCCTAACCTGACCCATTTGACAACTGCAATGGCTCCATTACGGCCGTTAAGTTGAGGACTACCTGGAAATAAAGGCACGTGGACATACATGTCTGGTTGTCTACGGCTTTCTCCGAGGTTTGCAGTTCCCGGGTTTGGCCGCAGGAGGTCACTCCAAGGCCGCCTGGGCCCTTTGGAATGCAGTGCCCGGGGGAGACAAGCCAGCCGCTCAAACATGGCATGTTGCTTTAAGGACTGGCCAAACCAAACAGCTGGGGGAGAATCTGGAGAGTGTGTGTGTGTGTGTGTGTGTGTGAGAGAGAGAGAGAGAGAGACCCAGGGAACATGAGAAATTCAAGAAAAGGGGGACCTGGCTGGAAACAAAGCCTCTGCCCCCCCCCCAAGAACAGCGACCAGCCTCCGTTTCTCCGATGCCAGATAAAGGATTGGGGATTTCTCCCCCCCCCGTTTTCAAAATGTTGGCAAGCAGCATCCTGGGTTGAGTGTGCTGTAAAGTGTGTTTGTGTAAAGAGGCAGAAGGTTGTGGTATGAAGTCATGCTACAGGCCACACACACATCAAGTTTTCCAACTCCTTGGCCCCTCTCGGCCCCCGAAAATTAGGGAAACAACACCCCACCCCCCACCCCTACAAAATTCAAGGCAGGCTCAGCCTGTGGCCTGCGTGTATACTTATGGCGTGTGAGTTTATCCGGGGTGGGGGTGGGGGGCAGGAGTAAGGGGTGTGTGTGAGGAGGAGTTTGCTCTAAACTCTTACAAGGACCGCATTCGGGTAACACATTGAGGGAGGGAGGGAGGGAGGGAGGGAGGGCTGGAGAACAATGGGGGTACTGTGTAATAAGGGTAAGGGGAGAAAACACCCTTGGAGGAGATTCTATTGCCAGAAAGAGAGGGGATCCTAGCTGACTTCAGAGAGGGGGGGAGTCAAGGAGGCAGTTTGGAAAAGGATCTTAAAAAGACAGATATATTTTTTTGAGGGGAGGGGGAGAGACTGCAAAGGAAGGGGGAGGAGGGCTGCTATTTTGATCTTGCCAAAAATACCTTACAACTTACAACAAAATCTCTTTGTGTCTTGCTGCAAGCCAGTCCAAATCACACACACAGACACAGACACAGACACACACACACAGAGAGAGAGAGAGAGAGGCTGGCAGGGGAGCCTTTTAAAAGGCTCGGAGGTTGCCAAGGCTGTTTTGTTTTTGTTTTTTAAACAGGATGCAGGGGAATTTTACAGCTTCGAGTGCTGCTCCGGAACAAGGAATTTTTGCAGCCCGGTTTAGAGGCCTGGTTCAGGAGGAATCAGAAGGAGTTTGTGGAGGAGAGGAGGAGGAAGACTGGTGCTCTCTGAGCGTGATTGTTTTCTTGCAGACATTTCATTACCAAACTAGGTAACATCATTTGTGCTAGGAGGAGGAGGAGGAGGAGGAGGAGGAGGAGGAGGAGGAGGAGGGAGGAGGAGGAGGACTGGTGCTCTCTTAGCGTGATTGTTTTCTTACAGACATTTCATTGCAAACTAGGCAGCATCATCTGTGCTAGGAGGAGGCGGAGGAGCAGGAGGAAGGGTCCCCAAAGTGGAGCTCAAATTTACTGTAACAGCTTTTTTATAGTATTACTATAAAAAGCTTCCTCCCCATGATGCACCAGCATTTGCCATCCGCGATTTGAAACAGGCGGGTTTTAACGACAGGGGATAATTTACATTATTAGCAGGATTGGGGTTAATCCTTTGAGAAGCCCATCTGTTGAGAAAGGCGAGGAGGAGGAGGAGGAGGAGGAGGAGGAGGAGGAGGAGGAGGAGGAGGAGGAGGAGGAAGAGGAGGGTGGGGTGGGGTGAGGAACTATGACCCCTTTACCCTGGCGCAGGAATTCTGGGAGTTGAAGTCCACCAGTTATCAAAGGGCCATGATTCCCCACCCCTGATCCAGGTAGTCATTCAGAATAAATCTGGACTGGATGGTACATAGTCCATCAATCTGGCACCTCATCTGCTAGTCCTCAAATTAGGCTTAGAGTTACCAATGGCTTAGAGTTATGACATACCCCCTTCCCCTACCCACTTTCCAAACTTCCAAGGGCTGCCCCCCAGGTCATGTGGCCACATTTCAGCTGCTAGACAACTGACTGCAATTTACAATATTTACAATATTTTTTTGCAAATATATATATATATATAAAATAATGTCGTTTATTTCTGATGTTCGGCAAAAACTCCCCACCGTGAATAACAGATTAGGGGTTTTTATCCTCACTCTAAGAAACTGTTCTGACTAAGGCTAAACCGTAATTAAGTACACGCTTAATCCAAACAACTCTTGTTTTATTTCAATGCTGGGAATTATGTGCATTCCCAGGCCGTAATGAGTCCCAAACAGTCCCTCAAGATAAGCACCCACCTTTCTCTCCTTTGAATTGCTGCCAACAACTATCTATCTAGAGAATGGACCACTGCATATCCCCCTCCCCCCCAAAAAAAGAGAGAGAGAGAGAGAGAGAGAGAGAGAGAGAGACAGAGACAGAGAGAGAGACAGAGAGACAGAGGTCCAGGAGAATGATACGATACGGTGAGGTCTTGCATACTTGAGCTCCTGAGCGATGGCCGCGATCTGCTCCACCCGGTCTTGGTGAGCCGCCAGGTCACTCTCGAACGCTTCGTGCTTCCTGATCAGGGCTTTGATGTCGGACAGGGTGGCCGTCTCGTAGTCCTTCTGCTTCAGCATGGCCTCCTTCCCTGGGGAGCCCAAAACGGAGGAGGGTCAGGAAGAGAAACAGGGACCAGCGCACATCCTTTCGGACCAAGAACGCTAGCCACCAAGTCAACAGGGAAGCAGAGGCCAAAATGGGAGCTGTCCCCCCTTTTCTACCAGGGCAGCTGATTCGGGGTGTCCCGGCAGAGCCTTAAAGCTCCTCTCAGGGTGCACATGCCCAGGTCCCATTTTCCCTTCCCTGGGAGTTGAAGTCCACAAGCCTTAAAGTTGCCATAATAGGACCTCTGTTCTGTTCTGTTCTGTTCTGTTCTGTTCCATTCCTATTCTTTCTCTCCTATTCCTATTCCAGCTCTACTCTACTCCGTGGGCCTCGGCTCCCCTGTTGGTTGAGATTTGCTTGCTGCTGACATAACTCCCCTCTCTGCGCCCCCCCCCCCCACCTCTTCTCCTAGCCTCAGCTGAGGGCCAAGCTGAGGGCCAAGCCCCCCCCCCTTTACAATCCCCCCCCACCTCCACATCGCTGGGGTTTCTCCACTAATTGAAAAACTATTTGGGTCGCGGAGCTACGGGATGCTGGAAAACACGCTGTTCCAATCAGCTGTTCTCCGGGACACGCTGGCTCAGCTTGGAAAATCTGGCCTTGGCTGCCAGCCAGGAGCGATCCAGACAAGCAAAAAACCCCTCTGGTGTGTGTGTGTGTGGGGGAGAGACACACACACACCGCCGTCTCTGTCTGGCTGCATGCAACTTTAGACGAGGGATCCCTCCGTGCCGCCCCAAGAGAGGCTGGGGTTTGGGTCCCTGAACCACGAACATCCCACATAGCAGGAAAACCCTTTATCAGGTACAGTTATCAAACTGTGATGTTATTCTACAGCAAGGGGGTGAATTGTGGTTTCTGGAAGTGCCGCACGAGTTCGTGTGGAAACCTAGACGCCCCTCTACGGACCAAGCCCAGACAGATGAGGAAGCTTGGGAACTTTAAACTTTAAGGCCATGTTTCTCAACCGTGGCACTTTAAATTATGCTGGCTGGGGGATTCTGGGAGTTGAAGTCCACCCATCTTAAAATTGCCAAGGTTAAGAAATATCGGTTTGCTGGGCTGGAGGATTCTGGGAGTTGAAGTCCACCCATCTTAAAATGGCCAAGGTTAAGAAATATCGGTTTGCTGGGCTGGAGGATTCTGGGAGTTGAAGTCCACCCATCTTAAAATTGACATGGTTAATTAATATTGGTTTTGGTGTCTGGGGGATTCTGGGAGTTGCAGTCCACCCATCTTAAAATTGACACGTTAAGTAATATTGGTTTGCTGGGCTGGAGGATTGTGGGAGTTGAAGTCCACCCATCTTAAAAACTTCCAAGGTTGAGAAACACTGCTCTAAAAGAGAGCGTTATTAATCTGAGCCACCTGAAACAGGCAACTGCTGGCCTGCCCTCCATTTTTCCCCTCTGCCAAATTCGTCAACATGGTTCCAAGCACACGAAGAAACCCAGAAAGGAGCATGAATCCAGCTGTGGTGCCATCCGGGATGCCGTTAAAAGGCAGAGCCAAGGCCCTCCTCAGTGCCGCTTGTCCATTGCCATCTGCAGTCCAGGCAGGATTTGAAAAATATCAGCCTCAAAAGGAGATTCCCCCCCCCCCCCAATCTTCCCTCTCCCCCAGAACGGCTCCAAGATACCTTCTGACTTCCATGGCAGCTCCCCAGTTTGATGGATGAAGCCACGGAGGGTGGAGGAGGCCACAGCTCTCTCTTGTTGTTCAAGAAACGGGTTTCTCACTAAAACAGCAGTCCAACAGGAAGCTGCAAGGAAGCTGTGATAACCTTTTCCTCCTCCACCCTGGGCTGTGCTAAGAATAGGGCTGGGGACAAAAGGAGGCAAACAACTCGGACGTGTTCTGGGTCCTGGAGTGGTCGCTGACACCACCGCTACTTTCAGGGAGAGGCTGGGTGGCTTCTCGTGGACAGCCAAGCCAAGGAGTTTCTTGGGCCTGCAGACTTCTGGAGAACTTCCTCGGATTTGTGGGAGGCATTGCAAAGTAGCACCGCCACCCCCAAAGTCTCCTTTTTGTCCAAGGGATGCCACTGGTCAGAGGAAGACCACCCAAGGAAGAGGTAGGTAGCCAGGCGTGGGAATCTTTCACGTGGACAGGACAGGAGCGTGGGTCAATCAGAAGTCCACTCCAGCTCTAGCTAATGCCTCATTTAACACAAGCAAAGTACCAAACTCTCTGGACACCTGGTTAGGGGAGATATTCCGGAGCAACTCCAGTCACAGTTAAGGTCTACTAAGTTGGCCTCTTTAAGATGTGTGGACCACAGAGTCTCCTCCTAGAGCAGCCTCCTTTTTCCTCTGCTGACTGGAAGCTTTGCTGGTTGGGGAATTCTGGGAATGGAAGTCCACCTGTTTTAAGTTTGAGAAACGTCAGTCCAGGAGATTCTCTCAGTAAGAAGGCAACGCCCAAGCAAGAGGAAGCCAGGAGAAGATGGGAGTTTGGGCCTGTCCCATCTCTCTCATGAAATCCCTCCACTCAGAGGCCCACCCCCGCTCCAGATCCTTGGGGATCTTCTTGAAGAGAAGACCCTGAAAACCTGAATGAGACTGGAATGCCAAGATGCCTTCTTGCACAAAGCACAGAAGTCTACGGATCTGAACTTCTGGTCGTGGCAAATGCAAGGAGCCAACCCACAGCCACACTTCAGGTCTACCCCAGGGGTCGGCAACCCAAGGCTCTGGAGCCGCATGTGGCTCTTTCTGCGGAGGATCCCTGTCGCAGGTCGGTAAAAGGACGCCACACTAGAAGGAGACTCTATGGTGGGGGGACCGGACTTCCAGTCAGCAGAGGAAAAACGAGTCTGCTGCGCTAGGAGGGAGACTCTATGGTGGGGGGGCAGACTTCCAGTCAGCAGAGGAAAAAGGACGCCACACTAGGAGACTCTATGGTGGGGGACCGGACTTCCAGTTAGCAGAGGAAAAAGGACGCTGCGCTAGGAGGAGACTCTATGGTGGGGGGACCAGACTTCCAGTCAGCAGAGGAAAAAGGACGCCACACTAGAGGAGACTCTATGGTGGGGGGACCGGACTTCCAGTTAGCAGAGGAAAAAGGACATTGCGCTAGGAGGGAGACTCTATGGTGGGGGGACTGGATTTCCGGTCGGCTCCAGAATTGAACGAGGGGTTTTCCAGTTAGGACATTTGTGGGCTCTTTGAGTGTTTAAGGTTGCTGACCCCTGCTCTACCCACATCCATGTTTCTCCACCTTGACGACTTGAAGGCGTGAGGACTTCAACTCCCAGAAATCAGCCCAGTTGAGGAAGAGTCCCAGTAGCCAATCACAACATCGTTCTGCCTGAGAGTGACAGGCCAGCGCAGATGTTAGAGCCTGGGGGGGGGGGGGAAACCAGCTGTTGTCTCATTAGCTTGACTCTCTGCCAGGCAAGAGTTATGGGTCCACCTGCTACCCCCACTAAATTTCACATCCTTAAGACAGGCTAAATAAACAAGGCCACCCTCACCACAGGCTTCTGAGAACCACAATTTTTGGGGGTGGAGTGGGACAGATTATGGAATTATTATTATTATTTTTTAAATACAACACGACATGCAGCTGGTCTTTTGGCAGGTTCGATGCTGCTCCCATGACCTACGATAGTCAAAGACAGAGGTCTTGGCAACGTTTAAGATTTGTGGACTTCAATTCCCAGAATTCCTCATGTCTTAAAATTGACACGGTTGGGATTCTGGGAATTGAAGTCCACAAGTCTTAAAGTTGCCAAGGTTGGAGACCTCTACCGTAGGTGGTTTTCTTGGGTCAGTTTCCTTCCTCCAATGATGGGGAAGAAGAACCCCATATTTATCGGAAGTCACACCCAACGAAGCAGAAGTCGTCTTCAGCCGGTTCTGGCCAGTTCTAGAGAACCGGTAGCAGAAATTTTTCAGAGAACCGGCCAATAGCACCTCGGACTGGTCCCGCCAACCCCACCTCTTCTCTGCCTCCCATTGAGTCCCAGCTGATCGGCTGGGTCTCCTTTGGTTGCCCTGCCCAGGAGAACGGAGCTGGAAAGCAGGTGAGTGGGGTGGGGGAGGGAAGGGGGATTTTGCAGTATATCCTTCCCCTGCCATGCCCCCCAAGCCACGCCCACAGAACCAGTAGTTAACAAAAAGATTGAATCCCACCACGGGTCCACAAGTCTTAAAGTTGCCAAAGTTGGAGACCCCCTACTCAAAGAGATACGGGGAAAAAAGACGCGTGGCTGTTTTGCAGGAGACTCATCCTGGTGTGTGAGAGAAACGGGCATCTACGACACGCCGCCGACACCAACACAGCCCCCAAGACAATCTGGATCCTCCATATTCCCTGAACGATGCAATTCCTTTAACAGTGGTTGCAGTGGTTCGTTTAAAACCAGACTGGCCCAAAAGGCCATTATTTTTATTTTTAAATTGGCTGCCAACTCGCTGAACAACCCTGGCCTAGCCATGGAAATCCTGCTTCCCAGGGCGGTCGGAAACCGAGGACCCCCGAGGTCATTGGGTCCTCACCTTCGGTCCAGGCTTCGTGGATGGACGCCTTCTGCCTGAACTTCAGAGCCAAATGATCCAGTCGTTCCAGCCTCCGGATTTCATTCAGCTGCCATTCTTCGAAACCTTTCTCGGCCTGTTCCAAGCGCTGCCAACCGTTGTTGATATCCTGGGGGAGGGTTGGGGAGGGGTATGGTAAGGTGGGGCAAGTAAAATAAAGCACAATCCACCCCCCCACAAAAAACTCTTAACAGCAAGATGGTTTAATGTGGATCCCCCATTTTAAGGATTCCGTGAGGGGCCCCCCTCTCTTGCCTGCTTAAAGAGGTCACGCTTAAGGTCCGTTATTATTAATTTGCCAAGTTAATCTTTTTTATTAATCTGAATTTGGGAGGTTATCTTTTTATTTTAAATCAGTGTTTCTGAACTTTTAAGGACGCTTTTCAGGTGTGGGGACTTCAACTCCCAGAATTGCTGGCTGGGGAATTCTGGGAGTTGAAGTCCACGCACCTTAAAAGCAGCCAAGGTTGAGAAACATTGACCTAGAGCACGAGGTCAGCAACCTTAAACACTCCCAGAGCCATGAAGGTCCTAACCGGGGACACCCCCCCCCCTTTTTCAATTCCGGAGCCGACCGGAAGTCCAGTTTTCCCACCATAGAGTCTCCTCCTAGCGCAACAATTTTTTTCCTCTGCCGACCAGAAGTCCGCTTCCCCCACGCCATTGTTTTCCCTTTTACCAACTGGTGACAGGGAGCTGCAGCAGAGGGATGAAAGAGCCACATGCGGCTCTAGAGCCGTGGGTTGCCTACCCTTGACCTAGAGAATCCAGTTCCGGATTTACAACAGTTCATTCAGTGACCGTTAGAAGTTACAACGGCACTGGAAAAAAAGTGACTTGGGGCAGTTTTTCACCCTTACGACCGCTGTAGCATCCCTGTGGTCACATGACCAAGATTCAGACGCTTGGCAACTGACTCGTATTTATGACGGTCGCAGCATTCCGGAGATCCCAGAGCGTCCCCTTTTGCGACCTTCTGATGAGCAAAGTCCACAGGGAAGCCAGATTCACTTAAAACAACCTCCTTACTAACTTAACGGCCACAGCGATTCACTTAACAACTGTGGCAGGAACGGTCGTAAAACAAAGCAAAATTCACTTGATTGGCTGTCTCTCTTAGCAACAGAAATGTGGGTTTCATAATCGTGGTCGTTTAAGTTGAGGACTACCCACACGGTAAACTACGCAAACCCGGAAGTGAAGAAAGACAGCGTAGGGAGAGGTGTGTCCTACTCACCGATACCATTCTTCCTTCGGAGGGCATGAAGGCTGGCCGGTTGCTAAGTCGCAATTTGGTCTGTAAGGTATTGAAGTTGATCTCCAACTGGCACTTCTCCTGCACCTTGGGGGGTTTGTGGACGCGCCTGTAGTCCCGGAAGTCCTCCAGCTTCTGCTGCATCTCTTGCATGGTCTTCTGGGGAACCCGGTTCTCCAGCCAAGGGATGGTCCGCTGAATCCACTCCAGCAGCTGCGGGAAGCACACCAGAAAAAAGCCAGATGGTGAAATATAATGTACTGTACCTTTAACAGACAAAAGTACAAGAAGACATGTCTAGGGAGGTTCTCTGTCATTCCAGGTCATGGTTGGTTGTCCCAAAGGTGCTTTTTTCAAGAGCTTAACTGGAGTTTCTGCTATTTTCTCGGAAGACATTTCAATTCTCATCCAAGATGCTTCTTCAGCTCTGAATGGTGGGGAAGGGAAGGATTTATGCTCCTTGCAGGCAGCTGGTCATTTGCATCCTTGTAGAGGGTCCCTGAGGCCACTTGGAGGTTTATCTGTGTCCTGAGGGTTACCCGAGTGTGCAAATGCTTCATGTAGTCTGCAATTTTTTTTGGAAATCCGTTCCTACTCCCACACCATTCAAAGGGCGTTTTATCTCAAATCGCGTAGCTAAAAGTCTGTAGAGATTCTCCGTCATTCCAGGTGATGGGTGTCTCCTTTTCAGGAGGCAACTGGACTTTCTGGTTTCTCTTTGAAGATGTTTCGCTTCTCATCCAAGAAGCTTCTTCAGCTCTGACTGGATGGTGGGGAAAGGAAAGGATTTATAATGGAAGGATATATACTCCAATAGATGTGTAGGGATATGACATCATCTACCTCCAATCTATAACACAGTCCGTTCAACAGTCCCAAGAAGGCTCCACACCCATTTGCACCACTCAGGTGTGACCCTGAGGATACAGACAAACCTCCAAGTGGCCCCAGTGACCCTCTAAAAGGATGCAAATGACCAGCTGTCTGCAAGGAGTATCAATCCTTCCATTCCTCACCAACCCGGGCAGAGCTGAAGAAGCTTCTTGGATGAGAAGTGAAATGTCTTCCAAGAAAAAACCAGAAAGCCCAGTTGTTTCTTGGGAGGGGGAGAAGCACCTTTGGCACAGCAAGACATGGACAAATGTAAAAGTTGGTCATAAATCCAGAGGGTTGCTACTAAACAGCAACCTTAATCTAGGAGAAATCTATTGATGAAAGCTGCTTGGCTTCCTGGAAGTTCTTCAGAAGAAGCCACATAGCTGTCTTTCAGAGATCTTCTCACGCACTTCGATGGAACGAAATGACTTTGGAGGTCCAAATCTAGAATGCTCAAAAGATTTTAAGGATGGGTTAAGTGGCCCGCTCATTCCAGGATGGATGAGCCGAAGTCACCCACGCTCAGTTTCAGCACCCCTCTGGGGTTCCCCTTCTCAGTTGACTCTTCTTCTCAGGTCCTTCTCAGCTTTTACTACCAACATGTCAAGAGATTCCATCCAGGGGTTTTTCTGCGGGTGCCTTCCCAGTCCAAAGAAGGGCGGGTTAGCATGAGACAGCCAAGAAGATGTGGCAACAATCAAAGACAACCTTCTCCGTATTCAGAAGGTGCCAGGGTTGGGGAAGGTTGGCTAAGGCAGACTGTTAGCCGATTTGGCAGCTGTTCACAAAGACCAGGTGAAGGTTTGATGGCAGAGGTCTCCAAACTTGGCAACTTTAAGACTTATGGACTCCAACTCCCAGAATTCTCCAGCCAGCAGAGCTTACTCTCTTGTCATCCCTTCCTCTGCAATCTCTCTTCTTTGGGGGATAGGAGGAAAAGAAACAGATGCAGCTGGCTGGAGAATTCTGGGAGTTGAAGTCCACAAGTCTTAAAAGCGGCCAAGTTTGGGGACCCCTGGTTTAAGGGCTGAAGAGGGACAGCAGAAAAGAGGCGGGAAGTCAGGGAGTATTGACTGTGCCCCACAGCAGAGAAACTTTGACTGACCAGGGGACTTTCAACATGCTGGCTGGAGAAATCTGGGAGTTGAAATCCACCCATCTTCAAGTGCCCATGGTTAAGAAACCTTTGACCATTAGAAATCAGGGACCAGCATGCAGTTCTACAAGGTCCCTCTTTGGAGCACATCCAGCAAGTTCAGAGATACATCAGCGCTACCTTCGAAGCCTCCGCAGGCTTTGGAAGCACCTGGGTTTGCTAGCCAGCTCAGCCCACGTGATAGTGAGGGGTCTTTGGCAGTGGTGGGATTTTTTTTACTACTGATTCTATGAGAGTGAGCTTTGCACAGAGATTGAACCAGGGAATGTAGGACAGGACAGGGCGGGGCGTGTGGGCGGGACCAGCCAGAGGTGGTATATGCTGGTTCTTCGATTACTCAAAATTTCTGCAACCGGTATGGCAGAACCAGTCTAAACCGGCTGAATACCACCTCTGGTCTTTGGTGAACACTCTTAATGGTGTCCACCTTAAGAATTAAGTTCAGACTGAGAAGTGATCAAAGCAGCCCCAATTTCTCAACGGTCTCAATTATATCCAGAGCCTGTTGACAGACGAATTCACAAAACTCTTAGCTTGTCACAGGCTTTGTCAAGAGAGGTCACCAGGTTCAGCTCCTGCCTGTTGAAAACAGGGAAGGCTCATCGACACTCACGTCAGAAGCCAGCTTCTCGTAATCTTCCATCAGGTGCTCATTCTCTTGGTTGACGGCCAACACTTTGCAAATCCTGTTTGCAGCGGTCTCGGCCTACAAGCAAAACAAGAGGGAAAAATTTGGTGATTCGGCGGAAAAAATGTCCCGGAGATGGAGACCTACCGAGGAAAGGCACAGCATGAGATCAAAGCAATAATTGAACCATCACAGAAAGCGGCCGAGATTCCCCCACAGGCAGAGAAAGAGCGGATGTCAAGCAATTAAAGTTCATTCCAGGACGATGACATTATCTTGGAGTCAACTTTGACAACTTGGAGATGCGTGGACTTCAACCATGGTTGGGTTCTCCGACCACAGTTTGCTTCTCTAGCCATGGTTGAGTTCTCCAGCTGGCTAGGGAACTCTGAGAGTTGAAGTCCACCCATCTTCAAGCTCGAGAAACGCCAATCTGGACGCTGTGAAGACCTGTCCCCATCGGGAGTATGGCCAGAAACTGCTAAAACAAGAAGACAACAGCATGCCAAGCTTAACACTAGATCAGTTGATCGGACCAACCTTGGTTTGAGCTGCTGGATAACGGAACCAGATGAGAAGGCCCATCTTTTGTATCTGGTTGATGACAGTGCCCCAATCACAGGATCATGGCTTAAACCAATGTATGTCGAAAACTGATATATACTTCCTGTTTCGGTCTGCATCAATTTGAGCACTTGAATTTACAATTCTTGATGCATCAGAACCAAGACACAATAGTTAGCATGCGTGAATCAAAGCTAGTCCCTTCAAACCATGGTTTCAGGTTCTGATTTAACCCAATACTGATTACTACATTTTCTAACTTTGATGTTAAGGGCAAACAATTGGTTTGCATGAAGATTTAAGGACTCATGCAAAAAAAAAACACCTCTGTTTATCCTAGCTCTTCATAAGCCAAGATTTGAACGTTTTAAGAGAACTTATTGTATTTTATCTAGGATTCAGAAAGCACTGCTAAAACAGTTTGGCTCTAGCTATGGCATTTATTCCACTATTATTTCCTGCAGTATTTTTTTCTTTTGATTCTTTTTGATCCTTTGCAAGCTGCACAAATGTTCTTAGTGGCTCATTTCTGATAGCTCCCCTTTCCTAAATCAATCCTATTTCAATGAGATTGTACTCAAATCTTAGAACTGGAAGGGACCTTGGAGGTCATCTAGGCCAACCCCCCCCCCCCGCCGCCCAAGGCAGGAATCCTTATATCCTCCAGCAGTTGAGGTCAATTGTTAATTCTTCACTCTTGAATCCCAGTAACTATAACCTTCCCAGTTTCGTACCAATGGCTGCATTCCAAGCTGGCATAAAATCCAAAAACTCAAGAAAGGACAAACGAAACCGATGGTGAAGCAATAAAAAAACAATAGGATATAAAAAGGGGTGTTTTTTTTTTTTTTTAAAGGTAGCAGGAGCAGAGCAGGTTTAAAGGTCTGCTAAAAAGAGGGAGGCCGTGGTGTTGGCAGTCCCATTGTAAACACCCACACCTGGCCTACCCAGAAGCAAAGGGGGGGAAAGGGGAGGGAGAATTACACAGGAGCCATGAAATGGGTCAAAGTCAAGAAATCAAGTACCTTGCTAGAAGCAGAGAGAGTCCAAGGGAAGGAGATGGAAGCCAGACATCAACAGAAAGGGTGAAGAGAAGGGTCTATAGAAGGGGAAGGGGAAAGGGAGAGAGCCATGGAAGAAATGAGTTGCCAACAAAATAGGATATTCGAAAGAAAGAAAGAAAAAGTGCGAGAGAGATCTCTTAGGTCCATTAAAAATAAAATAAAACCCTACAGGTTCCTTCCCTTCCACAGTGGGAATCGACCAACCCACCGACTTAGAAGATGTCTCCCATGCTTGCTTTAGACCAGGGCTCCCCAAACTTGGCAACTTTAAAACCTGTGGACTTTTAACTCGCAGCTATTCAATTCTCCAGCTATGCTGGCTGGAGAATTCTGGGAGTTGAAGTCCACAAGTCTTAAAGTGGCCAAGTTTGGAGACCTTCTGCTTTAGAGACCAGCGTTCCTCCACCTTAGCAGCTTGAAGGTGTGTGGCCTTCAACCTCCTAGGAAGTTGCCGAGGTTGGGACAGGCTGCTTTTAAAACCAGGGTCTCTAACTCCCAGAATTCCTTAGCCATTCCATGAGTCTTCAAGCGGCCATGATGTTCAGAGAAGCATGGGAAGAGAGCGGGGTTTTATTCTCAAACCTAACTTAGCTCTCAATCTCTCTCTAAATTCAGTGGGATTTACTCCCCAGTGGGGGGAACCAAACACAAAGTCAGTGGAGATCCATTATCATACCTGTGCAATGCAGGGGAAACTTGTGGCATTGCATTGGTTGAGCTAGCGCAGCCTAGCAACTTTGAAGACTTGTGAACTTCGGCTCCCAGAATTTTCTCAGCCAGCCATGACGGCTGGGGAATTCTGGGAGCTGAAGGCCACAAGTCTTCAAAGTGGCTAGGTTTGGACACCCCTGTGGCATAGGTCCACCAAGCACATGCTCAAACCCAAAATTAGACTTGAAGGTAAAAAGGTGCAGGGAAGACACATACATCCAAATACATCCATCTCTCCTTGAATGCCTGCTCAGGTAGAAGGTTCCCACAGCTAACTCTGTTCGGCAGACAGGTAAACCTGTCACTTACACAGCTGGAACCCCAAAACTTTCCCACCACCACCACCACCTGAAGTTCCCAACAGTCAACATCGACCCCACGAGGTGGACCAGACCAAGAATATCAACTCCGCAAGAAGGCTAAAACTACTTGGATTGGGCTGTGACAACAGAAGCTAACAAATCTGGTTGTGTTGTTCATCCACCTTCTTCTGCTCAGTCTACCCAAGCTGCTTCTGAATGTTATCTCACTGTGCTGGGTTGCAAAATGCTTCATCTCCTCTTGCCTAGGTAACCGTTCTTACACCTCTCCATTGAGGCCATCTTCTTTACTCTCTACGTAAAGGGTGGGTGTCATTCCCCAGTCCCAGGTCAGAGTCTGAATCCGAGGAGGAAGACAAACAGCTGACAGGGAATGGGGGGAGTGGCTTAGTTGGCTGTGGTGGAAACTGGGGAAGGGCAAAGTCCGGCTGAGCAGAGCAGGAGAGAGGTAGAACAAGGGAGAGGGAGTTCAGAGGAAGACCCAGGCCCATCCCCTCTTCATCTTAGGGCATGTATGGAAAAACGGAGAAGAGAGCAACGTGGCTTACGGGGGAGGAAAGGGCCCTGATTCCCTTCACAAGGGACACCTAGGGATGGAATTTAAAGGAGAGGCAGTTGGGAGGGGCGTTTGTCGGAATGAACGTTGAGTTTATCTAGTGTTGGCTGCTGTTCCTGGAATCCTCCCAACTGGTTTGATTTACTGCCGTGTTACTTCACTGCTAGAACTCCTTATCTTGCCCCGTTGGATTTATTACCTTATCTTGCCTTGTTGGATTTATAATTTAAAGTTTTCTGTTTACAATGTTTGGATTGGAATATCTTCTGCCAAAGGCTGTTGCAAGTTCGTGGGAGTGTTTTTTTCCTCCAGACCGGAAGGTAACCGGGCCATTGGGGGCGAAGTTGGAGCTAATATTCTCTGGCTGAGTTGCCTTTGTGCCACGCCCCAGGTCATCACAGGAGGGTCTCAGATCTGGGAGTTGCACCTCCCCTCTAGGATATGAGATGGGGGAAGGTTGGTCTAGAATCTAACCTACTCCGAACATCCTGATTCCACCTCCGTCCACCCCTGTTGCAATCCGATCTCCTTTCCATTGTGCGCCCCCTAAACTTGCGGATCTACCACCCCAGCCTGCTGGATGAGATTCAGCACATCTGAACGGTTCCAGGATGGGAAAATGGGCTGCGGGACACAATCCTGTTCCAAGGGAGCTGGAGGGCAGAACTCGGTGTTTGATTGACAAAGTCCAGAATAATTTTTTTTTAAAAAAAATGAAAAGGAGGTCGTGGAAAAGCCCCACGCCTTTCTAGCACTGATGATGTTACCTAGTTGGGTAGTGAAATGTCTACAAAAAAAACCCCAGCAAGAGATCACCAAGGACCCCTACGGTCCAACCTTGAGCTACAAATATAAGTTTGTCGTGCCCCAGTTGGAGTCTGACTCCGAGGGGGAGATTGAGCAGCTGACAGGGAGTGGGAGTGTGGCTCCGGTGGTTGTGGGAGAAACTGGGGAAGGGCACAGGCCGGCTGGGCATTCAGAGGAAGACCCAGGCCCATCCCCTCTTCATCCTAGGGCATGCAGGGAGGAGCGGATAAGGGAGAAACATGGTTTATGGGGGAGGAAGGGGCCCTGATGCCCTTCATGGGCTGCAGCTGGGAGGACTGTTTAAAAGGACAAACTGCGCATGGCAAAGTTGCTGGAAGCAAAGCATGCATTATCTTTGTCGAGGCTTATCTGTGTTTTGGCTTCCTCCCAACATGGTTGCTGCTTGTGGTTGCTGTGATATCTGGTAGAAGTCTGCAATTAATCATCCTTGTTCCTTCAGTGCGGTGTGTTGGTTTGTTTTAACTTTACTTTGGGTTCGGACTGCATTTACTCCCTCCGTAAACTGTTTTCTTTAAGAGTTTGATATCCAGCCGAGGATAATTGGACATTGGGGCTAAGCTGGAGGCATTAAAGGGACTTCCTTCTGTTTTTGTGACTTGGTTATTTTGGGATGACGCCCTGGGTCATCACAGTCAGAAGCAGCTGAAGCAGCCCACGGGGACCCCAAATGACTCAATTAGCCTTTCTGCCGACATGCGCCCTGCTTGGCCAAATGGAAGCCCGTGACGATGTCTACCACAGATGTGGTTCGTCAGCTCCAGACGATGAAGCAGGCCGGCCCAGCTGAGCCCCCACCACCCCCCCACTCCAAAACTGGTGCTCAGGTACAAAGAGTGATTTAAAAGAAGAAGAAAAAAAAGGAGTAACAAAAAGAATCACACAGCCCATCCCAAACATAGAAAGGAACATCTGCTCGCAATAGCCTCTTGGGTGCAATCAAGTTTGGGCATAGCTTGAGGGGAGGGTTCCTTCCAGCTGGGACTGGCAGGAAAAAAAAGTGTGTTTTTCCTGCATCTCAAAAGCAGGCAGAGGCCGACTTTTAACACTGGTCTTTTCTGCTACAAAATTGGGATATTTTCTCGTGGGACTTCTGGAATTCTGGTTCTTTCAAAGGACCAACGGGGGGTTGGACTAGAAGACCTCCACAGTCCCTTCCAACTCTATTATTCTATTCTATTCTATTCTATTCTATTCTATTCTATTCTATTCTATTCTATTCTATTCTATTCTATTCTATTCTATTCCATTCCATTCCATTCCATTCTCCCTTCTATTCTATTCTATTCCATTCTCCTTTCCCTTCATCCTATTCTATTTTATTCTATTCTATTCTATTCCATTCTCCCTTCTATTCTATTCCATTCTCCCTTCCCTTCATCCTATTCTATTCTATTCTATTCTATTCTATTCTATTCTATTCTATTCTAATTCTATAAAACTCTAAAATCCTGGAGCCTCTGAGAGAGGGAGGTGGATGCATCTTTGCTTTCCATGCTAAGTGATCAAGAAAGGCGCCCAGGCAGGGCAGGGAAACTTAACGAGGTTGGCGCTGCCTATTTGCCGCTGTTCCTTTAAGAGACAGGATGGGGAATTCTGGGGAATGAAGTCCGCCCAGCTTAAAAGTCGCTGAGGTTGAAGCATCCTGCTTGCCCTTTCTTGATCACAGCCTCCTCAGGCAACCCCATCCCTAGCCGAATTGCATAAAATCTTGGAGCCTCCTTCACCCATCTAAGCAACCAATCCTGGCAAAGTTTATTTGTTTTTATTTTTAAAGCTTTGGGCTTTATCTCTTGTTACGCGCCTGATCCGCCCACTCAGAGCCAATCTGAGCAGGAGGAAGATAAATCCCCCCCTAATGGAAACATGAGGTAAGCCATCCAAAAGGAAGGAACAGAACAGCAGAGGGGAAGAAACGTCCGCACAGCAGAGGGGAGGAGAAGGAAAATGGGACGGGTTAGTGGCAACATACAAAGGAAGGGGACGACACGAAAAGAGGGAGAGCTCTAAGCCAGGCCTGGCAGACTCCTAGTTTCTCTTTCCAGGCTCCAGGGAGAAGGAAAGGGCCACTTAACATCTGGCGGGGAGGGAAAAGACAAGGCTTGGAAAACTGACCTGTACATTTGGCAGGCAGAAGACAAAATTAGTAAGCGAGGAATTAAGCCAGGGGAAGGGGGGGAAGGAAGGAAGGAAGGAAGGAAGGAAGGAAGGAAGGAAGGAAGGAAGGAAGGAAGGAAAGAAAGAAAGAAAGAAAGAAAGAAAGAAAGAAAGAAAGAAAGAAAGAAAGAAAGAAAGAAAGGAGGGAGCAAGGGAAGGAAAGAAAGGAAAGGAAGAAAGAGAGAAAGAAAGAAAGGAAGAAAGAGAGAAACAAAGAAAGAAAGAAGAAAGAAAGAAAGAAAGAAAGAAAGAAAGAAAGAAAGAAAGAAAGAAAGAAAGAAAGAAAGAAAGAAAGGGAAGGAAAGAAAGGAAGAAAGAGAGAAAGAGAAAGAAAGAAAGAAAGAAAGAAAGAAAGAAAGAAAGAAAGAAAGAAAGAAAGAAAGAAAGAAAGAAAGAAAGGGAGGGAAGGAAGGAAAGGAAAGGAAGAAAGAAAGGGAAAGAAAGAAAGAAAGGAAGGAAGGAAGGAAGGAAGGAAGGAAAGGAAAGGAAAGGAAGAAAGAGAAAGAGAAAGGAAGGAAGGAAGGGAAGGAAAGAAAGGAAACGAAAGGAAGGAAGAGAGAAAGAGAAAGAAAGAAAAGAAAGAAAGGAAGGAAGGAAGGAAGAGAGAGAGAAAGAAAGGGAAAAAAGAAAGGAAAGGAAAGAACTCTGTGCCAGAGAAACACATCTCAAAAAGCCAATGCAAACTCATGCTTACGGGTGCATTCCCCCCCCCCAAAAACTTGGCTCCGCTCCTGTTGAAGTCACTAGGAACAAGGGACTGGAAGCGAGAAAGCAGAACAGGATCTTAAAATCCACTTGGGGCAGAGAGATTTTCACCAGGACTGGCTACGAGAAAAATCCAGCTGCTTTTTTGCAGCAGTAAAGAACTTTTTCCCCCTTTTTCCTTTTAAATTTCAAGGAGACCGTTAGTTTCTCTCCAACCCAAGGAGAAAAAAAACCAAACCAAAAAAACAAAACAGATGTTCAGGAAACCGTGCAGTAACCCTTAATCCTGCCTCTGGGGGACGCCGAAAAAAGGGAGATTTGCAGAACCCACACTGATCCGCTTCGCACGGCACGCGAACGTAGCTCAACCCCTCCGGTAGCCATCCAGTCCCAATGTATCCCCTCCACCTGCAAAGAATTCCTCCCCCAGGATTACACACACACACACACACACACACACACACACTGCCCTTCCCAAGATTTCCCCTCCCGGATTTAACCCCCTCGGGCCCTCCCGCCAGATCCTTGCCTCCTGCCAGGGCTAAAAAAGGAATTCGAGGGTGTTGCATTTTGCCAGCCTTCTAATCCCCAATTCCCCTGGCTGATCTCTGGAAAGGCAGGGAAAGCTGCGGGGAGCCAGGTTAGGAAAGATGCCACCGATTTAAATCGGTGGTGGCGATCATTTTCCCCGCCACAGGCCGGTTGCTTAGCTGCCTGAGGCTTCAATTGCTCGCTCTGGAAACAACTGTCGCTCAAGGTCAATGCTAAGCCAAAATGTCAACGTCAGTCGTTGTTCATCCTGCGATTGAAACCTGAGGACAGTTGAATGAGAGACAGCTCATCCAGAAAATTGGGGGAAACGACACATGAAATAATTCCTCGGAGGGGGTCTGTATATCTCTCTCTCTTTCTCTCTCTCTCTCTCTGTCTTTGTCTCTCTTGTCTCTCTCTCTATGTCTCTCTCTCTCTCTCTCTGTCTCTCTCTCTGTCTCTCTCTGTCTTTGTCTCTCTCTCTGTCTCTCTCTCTCTCTCTCTCTCGTCTCTCTCTGTCTTTGTCTTTTTATGTCTCTCTCTCTCTCTCTCTCTCTCTCTCTCTCTGTCTCTCTCTCGGTCTCTCTCTGTCTTTGTCTTTTTATGTCTCTCTCTCTCTGTCTCTCTCTCTCTCTCTCTCTCTCTCTCTCTGTCTTTGTCTTTTTATCTCTCTCTCTGTGTCTCGCTCTGTCTCTCTTTTTGTCTCTCTCTGTCTCTCTCTCTCTTTCTCTCATCTGGAAGAACAAGCAAGACATAATCAAAGCCAGAAAGAAGTTTCCAGATGAGAGGAAGCTTTTGGGGGGGCAGCTCCACAGCCATTGTCCTTGCGGTGTTTTCTTACACCTCTCCTTCAAGGGAGGTTTGAAAAAAAGTGCCTTTCAAAAGTCAACCTGCCTCCAGTTTCAATTCAGCTTCAAAAAGGAGGGAGAAGATGGACAGGAGTTAACAGGCCATTCAAGACAGGCGGACTTCAACTCCCAGAATTCCCCCATCGGCAGGAGTTGGAAGTCCACACCTTCAGGCTGTCGAAGTAGGGAAACTCTTAGATATTCTACACCTGACTAAACGCCCGAAGCCGCACAGAATGCTGTGATCTTCCCACCAAAGGGGTCCCTATTTTTCGACTTGTATTTTTTGTTTACATGCTTTCGAACTGCTAGGTTGGCAGAAGCTGCTGGGACAAGGAACGGGAGCTCGTTCCGTGACGCGGCGCTGGGGGTTCGAACCGCCGAACTTTCCGATCGACAAGCTCAGCGTCTTAGCCAACGCGTCTTCGTTTTTTTTTAACTAGTTACGATTTACTATTTCCATGCCTACAGCCATGCTCCGGAAGGCCGAGCAGAGAACCAGTTAGTGCCAGCGCTCTGCCCAGAACCGAGATCTCCCCAAGCCAACAGCCACAGCCCCAAAGCAGACCCCATCCCAGCCCCCCAGCTCACCTTCTGAGCCCCTGAGAAAGCATGATAGAAGCAGGAGACGTAAGTCATGATGGCCTTCTCGTCGGGCCTGAGCGTGCCTACAATATCTGCGCACGAGGAAAGAGAGAGAAAAAGAGAAGCGGAAGTCAAGGGCCTGGCAGGAAAACCCTCCAGGTCTCCCCCGACATGCAGAAGACCAAGAGGCAGGATGGAAGAAAGGTTGCGCTCCCTGGGGGGAACCAGATCTCAGCTGGAACAGAAGTTAGCCATTCCAAATCTTTGGTTTAGACCGGAGGAGGGGTGGGCAATCAATTTTCCCATGAGAAACTGGGACTTGGGCTGAACCAAGAGGGCTGTGGACAGAGGTAACTTGGGTGGGGGGAATAGCAGTCACCCTCAAAATAAAAGCAGTCCAAACAGGCTGTCAACTCTTAAAATATTGCTCTGGTCTTTTTAGAGTTGCCAGTAGAGAGCGGAGCAGTGGAGCAGCTTGCAAAAACCGTAACTGCATTCCGTAAATGTTTTCAAAGACAGTTTCGAGGGGACTGAAATTTCTGCCATGCAAGATTCTAACTGGAGAGTATGATTGATGATTCTGGGCTATGGAGGTGTCCCATTGGAGACTATGAATTAGGATACACCCAGGGGGGTGGAGGGAAAAACCAGGGTCAAGGGTGACAATAGAGAGTCGCTTACACTCAGGCAGTGCCAGCATGTTAAACTCCCAATAAATCCTTTTGAAGTTTTGGAAGTTTGGCTCGAGACTCAGAATTTAAATGGAGGGGGAACTACCAGAGCCCTGACATGGGCCAGATAGAGACAGCCAATGTGGCCTGGAGGCCCTAAAATACCCAGGTCTGGCCAGAGGACCCCAGGGAATCTCTCCAAAGCAGGGGGTCCCCAAACCTGGCAACTTTAAGACTTGTGGGCTTCAACTCCCAGAATTCCCAAGCTAACACGACTGAAGGAAGAATTCTGGGAGTTGAAGTCCACAAGTGTTAAAAGTTGCCACGTTTGGAAACCTCTGCTCAAAAGGAACACAATTTCATCCTTGACCCCTGAAACAGACCCTTCAGCTCTCTGGCCCACGAGATGACCTCACTTCATGTTCTGAGACTTGAAGTCCACATGTGCTAAGTGAGGCTACCACCTTAGTGGGAACTCGTGACCGTGGCCTTCATCAACTCATGTTCTTATTGACTTCTTTGGGGAAGTAGGGGGGAAATGAATTTCGATGAGTTTTGGAGTTTGGTCGGTTGGAGAGTCCTGGTCTTACTGTCGCAAAGCCCTTCAAGGTTTCTCCTCAGGTAGCCTCCATCTATGACAAGGTCAAGTCTCATTTTCCAGCCTCTCCCCCAAAGGGACTTAGGGTGAGTTTTGGAAAAGCGGTCCTTATTTTTTTTCCTGCATTGGGTGTCCCAAAGTTGGTTTTTTTTTTTCAAAGAGGCAAAACTGGACTTTCTTGTTTTTCTCTGAAGACGTTTTGCTTCTCATCCAAGAAGCTTCCTCAGCTCTGACAGGATGGTGGGGAACAGAAGGATTTATGCTCCTTGCAGAAAGGTGGTCATTTGCATCCTTTTTAGAGAATCGTTGAGGCCCCTTGGAGGTTAATCTGGGCTCTCAGGCTCACCCGATTCATGCAAATGGGTGTGGAGCCTTCCTCACCATCCGAAGAAGCTTCTTGGACGAGAAGCGAAACGTCTTCAAAGAAAAAAACCACAAAGTCCAGCTGCTTTTTGAAAATACCACCTTTGGGACAACCACGACCTGGAGGACTGAGAATCTTTACAGACTTCTAGCTATGCAATTTGGGATAAACACTCTTTGAATGGTGTGGGAGTAGGAACGGATTTCCAGGAAAATTGCAGGCTATAGGGACCATTTGCATCCTCAGGTGACCCTGAGGACACACATAAATCTCCAAATGGCCTCAACGACCCTCTACAAGGACGCAAATGACCGGCTGTCTGCAAGGAGCATAAATCCCCACCATCCAGTCCGAGCTGAAGAAGCTTCTTGGATGAGAAGTGAAATGTCTTCAGGGACAAACAAAAAAGTCCAGTTTTGCCTCTTTGAAGAAGAAAAAAAAAAAAAGCACATTTGGGACACCCAACCATGACCAGGAGGAAGGAGAACCTCCATAGACATTCTGCACTGGGCCTTTCTAAAGCTTGTCCTGAACTAGCTGAGGTCTGGGTTCCCAGGTGGCTCCAAGCGGCGGCCCTCTCCAAGGGAAGTCAAAGGAAGCCAGGATGCTGGGAAGAAGAGAAGCGGTTAATGGTGAAAAAAAACAACCCGCCGTCCGTCTCTGGTACCTTCTGCGCCCCAGAGAAGGCATGGTAGAAGCTGGAGACATAGGTCATAATAGCCTTCTCATCAGGACGGGCCGTGTTGACGATGTCTGAAAAGCGAACAAGAAGTATTAAACACACCAGAAACAACTCCTCTCCCAAACTAATGTCATTGGCAGTCAAACATCTCCAGTTCTCATACATTGGCAACAATCCAGCTTGGAAAAAGAAGTTAATGGCTAAAAATCCAGAAGGACTTGACATGGGAGATTAGCTGCCTGTCCAAACGTACAAGCTGGGATGCTTATCCAAGATTTGTATCGCATTTCCTGCCCATAACTCAAAATGCCTGCTGGAAGACCACAAAGCTTGTATATAACGGCAATTCCTTGCATTCTTCTATCACAGCAGGAATTCCAGAGTTGCGCTATAATCTTCTGCAAGATCCCTTTCCGTGACACGGGCGATGCTGGGAAACTGCCAGCTAGGCCAGAGGGAAGGGTCAAGCAGGGACCTAGCTTGGAGTTGTTGGCACAGCTGCAAAAAAGCGTAAACCTTGACTTCCCCCACCAAGATCCATGAAACCTTATCCATGAAACCCCAAGCAACATGGGGAGATTCTTGTAACATAGGTGGGAGGCAATAAAGTTACGGACTTTGACTATTCACAGCTGGAGCAGGTTGCTTGGAACCTGATAGGTGGCCATACAAATTTGATTAACATTTTTTTTTTTGGCATTTACATTTCTATTATTGTTGTTGTTGCTATGAAATTCGATACAAATCATTGAGTAAAAAGAGAGAGGACGCGATTGTGGATATAAAGAAGAAAAAATTAAAAATGACTCCGAAGCATTATTCGGAAATTACTTGTTTACAAGTCGTATTCTTCCTACTCATGTACCTCAAACAGATAATTGCAAATCTGTATATTTGTAAGCCTTAAAGGAATTGTTTCCGAATTCCACTGAAGTCCTTCAACCTGTTTTTAAAATAGCTGTTTCTAAAAAAAAAAAAATATTCTGGACATCCAAGCAGCAGGCGGCTTTGCAAGACTGATGGCCAGTACATTTAGCTCAGGTCATGAAACAGATTCCATAGAAATATGAGAACTGTGTTTCGTTGAGAGACAGATAACTTACAACCATTAATTACAATGGCGTTGAAAAAAAAACCGAGTTAGGGCTGAGTCCTTCCATTTTTACGACTGTAGCAGGATCCCCATCAGATGATCTAAATTTAGGCATTTAGCGACCAGCATGTATTTATGGTGGGATCATGTGATTGCCAAGCGTGACCTTCCCAGATGGTCAAATTGTGTGTGGGGGGGGAGGGGAACCTGACTTGCTGAACGGCCATATGTTTCACTTAACAACCATGGTAAGAAAAGTTGTAAAACAGGGCAAAAATTGTTTAACACACGTCTCACTCAATGTTGTGGTTTGCCAGCAGCAGGTGCGGACGGCTGAGGTCTCTGACAGTGAGGACTCGGACAAGGGGCCTGCATGTGATGCAGGGATGGGGCCAGGGCCATTGGGAGAGTGGGGTGCTGCCTTCGGAGGTTGTGGGGTCTGGCAGCAGTGACGCAGAGGACCCCGGGGAGCCTGTTCCCAGTGCGCGTGCTTTCCAGGAGTAAGGCTGGAAAGTGATGGTCCCTCCCCAAGGGATAAAAGCCAGCCTTTGGGGTTGGCTTCTTTGCAGGAAGCAAGGAAGTTCTTTATGCTCAGAGTCCTCGTTGAAGGCCTGCTTACTCCGGGTTTGTTTTTGGAAACTTCTGGCTTGGGATATTTATCTGCAATTAATCTTGTGTTCTTGGCAGCCTTTCACAACCTTGAAAGGGCTCGCTCTTATCTGGGACAATTAGTTTTAATGATTCTTTGCTGCGAATGAACAGAATTCACAGAGATGCATTAAAAAGTTTTGCTTTTATATATCTATTTTGTATTTATTAGATTTGAACGAGGCTTGGGTCAGAACACTCAACAACAAAAGTTGTGGTCGTAAGTCAAGAGTCTTCCAACTTGGCAAGTTTAAGACTTGTGGACTTCAACTCCCAGAATTCCCGAGCTAACATGACTGGAGGAGGAATTCTGGGAATTGAAGTCCACAAGTCTTAAAGCTGTCAAGTTTGATGCTGATTTTGTAAACCGCTTAAAGAGGGCTGTGAAGCACCATGAAGTGGTATATAAGTACTATTCAGCACCAGGTTTACCCAGCTGGCTTCGTTCAAATGCTATTGTAACCTCTGCCTTGTGGATTCGTAGATTTGTGGAACAAAACGGGACCCCAAGATATATTACGGCCTCGACCTCTGGCTTACCTTCTGCATCTAACATCTTGGGAATATCAAGGTATTTCTCCGCGACCTCAAAAGCGTTGTTCAGATTCGTGACTGGATCGTCCTACGGGAAAGGGAAATCACCAGAGAGGATTTAAAACGTGGTGGCACTGTCCTAAAGATGCATCTCCCCCTCTTCTCACAATTGCCAGCCCTACAAACGTCTTGGCTTTCCTACAGCTTCCAAATACAAAATAATCCCGTGGGGAAAAAATGCACCGAAGCATCTTTGAGGTCCTGCTCTAAAAATTGACCACCCACAAATTATGGATTCTCTATCATTTTAATGCATATGGGGGACCCCGTTCCACATGAGAACCAACTTGATGAAGTTTCGGATCTGGCGCCCATGATTTGGTCTGGATTTAGTCCACAATCACGGAGTAAATCTTGATCTTGTGATCGATCAAGGTCAAATTCCTTTTTCTTGGTCGAGAAGCTCAGGCTGGAGATGATGACTTAGCCTAGAGCAGTGTTTCTCAACCTTGGCCACTTTAAGAGGGGTGGACTTCAACTCCCAGAATTGCCCAGCCAGCGAAACAAAGCAAAGCAAAGCAAAAGCTGGCTAGGGGACTCTGGGAGTTGAAGTCCACCCATCTTACAGTGGCCAAGGTTGACTAACACTACTTCTGTCTTTCCATGGAAAGACAAAGCTGGATAAAGAATTCTAGGAGTTGGAAGTCCAGCCATCTTAAAATGGTCAAAGTTGAGGAACACTGGCCTAAAGTAACCCAGGTTGTTGTTGTTGTTGTTGTTGTTATTATTATTGCAGAATTGGGATTTGATCCCCAGGCCTCACTCAACCCACTACATCTGGAATTGCAGGGGGAAAAAGTGAGTTCACTCGGGGTAAGGTGGAGAATATTTCAAAACCAAGAAGTAAAAAGGCTATAATGTCAAACCCGCCCAAATACCTTTCTGAGCTTGTCATATTCAATGAGTTCTGGTCGGTGTCTGTGGATCAAGGCGTTAAAAGCAAGACCGTCTTTCCAACTGGAAAAAAAAAATAAGAGCAGGTCAAGTCTCTTGAGAAGGCCAACGGTGTCTTTAGAACAGATGCCTCCAAACTTGGCAACTTTTAAGACTTGTGGACTTCAACTCCCAGAATTCTCCAGCCAGCATAGCTTACTCTCTTGTAATCCCTTCCTCTGCAATCTTTGCTCTGCTCTGGATGATATAAATCAGCTTGAAGAACTAGGTGGAACTTCAACTTCCAAAATTCCCCTGCTGGCCATAATGGTGGGGGGAATACTGGGAGTTGAAGTCCACAAATCTTAAAGTTGCCAAGTTTGGAGACCTCTGTTCTGGATGATATAAATCAGCTTGAAGATCAAGAATTCTGGAAGTTGAAGTCCACAAGTCTTAAAGCTGCCAAGTTTGGGGACCTCTGTTCTGGATGATATAAATCAGCTTGAAGATTGGGTGGAACTTCAACTCCCATAATTCCCCACCAACATGGCTGGCAGGAGAATTCTGGAAGTTGAAGTCAACCCAAGTTTGGGGACCCCTGCTTTAGAAGAACGGTATCGCAAAATGAGTGTCCTGTTGAGACAACCTGTGCTGAGTTATGGAAGGAGATCAACATCGGAAGGCATCTGGCGGTGCCTTTTCAGACCCATGTTCGGTTCAAGTGTGTGGAACACTTCTGAACGCTCCAACATCGTAGCTTACAGGTCCCATAAGAAGAAACGGCAGCAGCTTTGGGAATTTATGTTGTGAGATTTATAGACCATCTATCTCACTGTTGGGAGCAACTCTGGGCAGTATATAAATTTTGAATTATCCAGAAGATCATGAAAAGAGAAAATATAAGAGGAATTATTCCAGAGGTTGGGCAGTCATTTTTGTGGGGGTGGCTCTTGAGTGTAGCATCTACTCAGGAGTAAGCTATGGAGAGGATGAGGATGAGCAAAGATAGGTGGACTTAATGAGGTTGAGGAATCAGTGATCATGGATGTATTCTGACATTTCCTTCCTTCCTTCCTCCCTCCTTCCCTTTTCTTTTTCCTTCCTTCCCTCCCGCTTTCCTTCTCTCCTTTTTTCCTTCCTTCCTCATTCCCTTCTTTTTCCTTCCTCCCTCCCTCCCTCTTTCCCTTCCTCCTTGCCTTTCTCATTCCCTTTTTCCTTCCTCCCTCCCTCCCTCTTTTCTTCCTTCCTTCCGTCAACTCATAAAATAATTCTATGGTCTTTTAGAGAATCCTGACACTTTCCTTCCTTCCCTCCCGCTTCCCTTCTCTTTTTTCCTTCCTTGTTCCCTTTTCTTTTTCCTTCTTTCCTCCCTCCCTGCCTTTCTCATTCCCTCTTTTTCCTCCCTCCCTCTTTCCTTCCTTCTTTCCTTCCTTCCTTCCTTCCTTCCTTCCTTCCTTCCTTCCTTCCTTCCTTCCCCCTTGTTCCTTTCCCTTCCTTCTTTTCTTTTCCTGCTCTGTTCTGAGATGATTCTCTTTTTCCCAAGCTTCAGGGAAGGGCAGATAGCTCTTACCAAAAGTCCAAATTGTTCCCTTACACGAGTTTTGAAATCGGGCCAAGAACAGCCAATGCCCATCCCCGACCAGGGCCAATTAAGTCGAGGGGGTGGGGGTGAAAGGCTGCACTATCACCCCTTAAACCTTGCTGTGCAGTGGAAGGATCAACGCCTCGGGGTCTTTTTCCCTACCGGATGCTTCATTGGATTGGCCAACCATCAACCCGCCCAACAGAATAACCTCGTTGCACAGCCAGCTGTCGACACAAAAGCCTTTTTGTGAAGAAAAAAAAAAGAGGAAATTTCGCCGTTCGCAAAGTTCCTTGGATTCTCCAGATCCTGAGCTCAGGTCCCAGCAGAAAGCTTCAAAAACTTGGCTTCCCGGCTGGCAGAATCTTTCATGGCGGAGTAGTAAGCCAAGAAGTCAATGTTTTGCAGACTTTCTAAAGAGGCCCGATTCTGAGGATATGAGACGGCTGCTTCTGGGTTTCAAAGTGGAAAAGGCAAGCGAAGAAAGATGTAAGGAAGAAGAAGAGGAGGGAAAAAGAGAAGGAAGGAGGAAAAGAGGAGGAAAGAAGAAGAAGAAAGATAGAAGGAAGAAGGAAAAGAGGAGGGGAAAAAAGAGAAGAGGAGGAAGGAGGGAAGGGGAGGAAAAAGGAAGAAGGAGAAGGAAGATATAAGGGAGAAGGAGAAGAGGGAAAAGAAGAGGAGGAAGGAGGAAAAGAGGAGGAAGAAAAGGAAGAGGAAGAGGAAGAGGAGGAGGAGGAGAGGAAGAAGAAGAGGAGGAGGAGGAGGAGGAGGAGGAGGAAGAGGAAGAGGAAGAGGAAGAGGAAGAGGAAGAGGAAGAGGAAGAAGAAGAAGAAGAAGAAGAAGAAGAAGAAGAAGAAGAAGAAGAAGAAGAAGAAGAAGAAGAAGAAGAAGAAGAAGAAGAATTGTGTTGAAAAGTTACCTGATGTGGAAATTTTGCACGTTGACGTTCTTGTAAGGAGCAGTCTTCCTTTGGCACCACAGTAAGAGTCCTTCTTTAGCTGAAGTCTCTACACAGAGAGAGAAAAAGGAGCCAATTGTGTTGCTCAGGTTGTGTTGTCGCCAAGGGCGAGTTCACAACATCGCACTACTCTAAGTCCGGGCAGAAAAGGATTGAACGCTGTTTTTCAACCTTGGCAAATGTTAAGATACGTGGACTTCAACTCCCAGAATTCCCCAGCCAGCTTTGCTCAAGTCCACACATCTTAAAATAGCCAAAGTTGAAAAAAACACTTGAGATGGGAGCCAAATCTATAAACCTAAATCCAAATAAATCAAAGCCCACTGGGACCTCCTTCCTTCCACAAAGAACGACATCTTTATACACGCATTCTTTGCGCCGAGAGAAGGATATTTCATTTCTCTTCCCGGCTATTTGTATTCCACCCCGATCCCCACACAAGGTGAAACCAGAGAAATAAAACAGATCCCATGTAAGGCAGGTGCCAAAAAAGAAAAGAAAGAAAAAGAAACCAGGTTGGGAAGGGGAGGGGGGAAGAGAGGCAGCCTTTGGAGGTATTTTGCAGGATGAAAGCCAAATCAAGCCAGCATTCGAATCAACAGCTGGCTGCAGAAGGCAACTAGCTACTTAAAAGGAAGAAAAAGATTCAAGGAATTGGAAGAGGGGAAAAAAAAGAGAGACATTTGCAGAACAGATGGAAAAACCGAGAGGGAAGGAAAGGATCTTGTTTATTAAGCTCCATCCTTCCAGCTTCCTGCTCCCTTCCTTGCTCCAGATTCAACAAAGCGTATAATACAGGTAGTTTAATTTAGTTTAGTTTAGTTTAGTGTCATTGCACATCGTACAACGAAATTAAACACCATCTTCGGTGTACTATACAGTAGAATTCAACAGAGCTACTGCCCTGAGTTAGAAGCTGTTTTTCAACCTGTTTGTCCTTGTTTTTATTATTGTCCTGTACCGTCTGCCAGGTGGTAATAGTTCAAAAAAAAAGGGGGGGAGCCCAGGATGAGATGGATCTTTGAGAATGTTTTGAACTTTCTTAAGGGAGCGGGAGCTATAAAGCTCTTCCAAAGAGGGGAGAGGGCAACCCATGATCCTCTGGGCAATGACATTCACCCTCTGGAGCGCTTTCCTATCTGCCACAGTGCAATTGGCAAACCAGACACAGGTGCAGTGAGTTAAGATACTCTCTATGGTGCAGCGGTGGAAGGTCACCAGCAGTTTTCCATTCAGTTGTTGTTTTCTGAGAAGTCTCAGGTAATATAATCTCTGCTGGGCCCTTTTGACCAGGGCTGCAATGTGAGCACCCCAGGTCAGGTCCTCTTTTTGGGTAACACCCAGAAACTTAAAACTGGCCACTTGCTCCCCTTGGTCTCCCTTGATAAGGTATGTCCTCCAGTTATGACTGTAACGGAGCCTGCAGTGATGGCCTTTCAGTGGGTCGTCACAGGACCAAGTCTCATTTTACAACTTTTCTTGCAACCCTCATCTAAGCAGTCATAGTTAGGCCACTGAAGTTTGCAGGACAGCGACATAAATCCCGGTTACTGCAGCTGAGCCCGAGCCATCTGGGCCCTGAAAGATTTATGGGGACCGATCTGGCGAGAAGCTAAAAGCACAAAAAAGTCACTCTTTTAAGGCGTGAGCAGCATCCTGGATCGCCCTTGGTTTTTAAATCTCTTCTGTTGTCGTTCGCCAGACTGCAGTGGAATCGGACGGTGGGGAGGAACATGGGCCGGTTCAGGAGTCTGGGGAGGACACGGACGAGGGTCCTGCATCCGATGCAGAGGTGGGGCCAGGACCATCTGGGAGTGGGGTGCTGACTCCGGAGCCTTCGGAGCCTGGCAGCAGTGAGGCCGAGGAACAAGAGGAGCCTGTTTCCAGTGCGCGTGTGTGCAGAGCTGCCAGAAGAGCAGCTGAGACAAAAGGGGCGACTCAGGAGTAAGGCTGGGAGGTGATTGCCCCTCCCCTAAGGTATAAAGGACAGGCAAAGGTGAAGAAACCTTTGCAGGAAGCAAAGTCATTCACTCTGTTCGGATTAATCCTTGAAGTTCTGTGTGGACTTCGTAGTTTGGTTGGCTTTTTACAGTTCATTTGGCACTTTAGTTGTTGGCAGCCATTCAAAAGAGAGAAAGGTGGGTGCTTACCTCGAGGGACTGTTTGGGACTCATTACAGGCTGGGAATGAACATAATTCCCAGCGTTGAAATAAAACAAGAGTTGTTTTAACTAAGCATGTGCTTAATTATGGACTCAGGAAGCCGTGGTCAGAACATCATCTTCTCACACACAGCAAAGGTTTTCCTTCCATCAGGTGGTCTCCACATGTGTGGGGACTACCCTACCCATCAATCTCAGCCAGCCTGACCACTCTGAAAGGGGGTCGAGCCAGGAAAAAGGTGGGTTAAATCGATGCTCTTCTAAACACGGCAACCTCAAGAGGGGTGGACTTCAACTCCCAGAATTCCCCAGCCAGGAATTCTGGCAGCTGTGAAGCCTGCCAATCTTAACGTTCATAAGTGAATTCTGGGAGCTGAAATCCACCCATCTTGGAAGTTCACCAGCATTCTGGCTGGGGAATTCTGGGAGTTGGAAGTCCACAAAAAAATGGCCGAGTTGGAAAAACACTGGGATAAACAGAAAGCTGTTGCTGACTTGGGACGGGCAAGAGAAAAGGGCCTAAACCCGTGACGGCGAGCCGAGGGCATGCGTGACAGAGGTGGCACATACAGCCAGGGGCGGGATTCAAATTTTTTAACAACCAGTTCTGCAGGCGTGGCTAGGTGGGTGTGGCCCTGTGACTGGGTGGGCGTGGGTGCTTCTCTCTTTTTGAAGCAACACCCCTCCTCGGGTTTTTTTTTTGCCTCTTGGGCCTCAGGGACGCCTGCCGGGGGGTGAGGGGGCGCTGTTTGCTCCGAGAAGGCTTCCCTGGGGCCCAGGAAGGCAAAAAATGGAGTGGGGGGACACAGCAGGAAGGGGCTGTCTCCCTCTGTGCCTCCTGGGCCTCAGGGAACCCTCCTGGGTGAAGCAGTAAGACAGCGAGGGGATCACAGCACAGCTGATCGTCAAGAAGGTGGGGGGAGAAAGACCCTAAGGCAGGGGTGGGCAACTATGGCCCTTTTATGAATTATGGACTTCAACTCCCAGAATTCCTGAGCAAGCCATGCTAGCTCAGGAATTTTGGGAGTTGAAGTCCACAAGTCATGAAGGGGCCATAGTTGCCCACCTCTGCCCTAAGGAGTGACTGGACGGGGGAGAATGCAGTCAGAACTGACTGGTCAGGGAGGGGAGGGGAGGGGCAGGGTGGGCAGAGAGGAGGGGACAGCCAAGGGCACGATTTTCCGGTTCTCCAAACTCTGCAGAATCATAACAACCGGTTCTATAGAACCGGTCCGAACCGTTAGAATCCCACCCCTGCACAGATCCGTCTCTGTGGGCACACACACACACCATCGCCGGCTGCTCTTCTGGTTTCCAGCACACTGGAAACCCAAAGACCAGGTGAGCATGTGTGCTCCGTAAAACCCAAAGACCAGCTGGCTGCCATGTGCATGCACACCGGCCAGCTGGTCTTTGGGTTTCCGGCGGGTCCAGCGTGCGCAAAGATCAGCTGGCTGGTACGCATGCGCATGCCGGCCAACTGGTCTTTGGGTTGACAGTGCTCCGGGATGCGAGCGTGTTTCGGTTTGGGTGCTTGGTGCCGAAAAGGTTCACCATCACTGGCCTAAACAATCTCTCTCTCTCTCTCTGGCACAGATCTGCCTCTTACCTTCCACTGAAATATCCTGGATGGCAAACCGAAGAATGATAGTCCAGATCATACCCAAGGTCATCTTGGCGTTGCCATCGACAATTTCTGGAAAAGAGACAGGAGGAGGAGAATGAGCAAGGTGTTTCTGCGAGGGCACCTTCACAAGTTTGTAGAAAACGAAGATTCTCCAGGCGGAAGTGTCTACGGAGATTCTCAGTCATCCATGGTTGTCCCAAAGGTGCTTTTAACTGGACTTTATTATTATTTTTTTCCTTGAAGACGTTTTGCTTCCCACCTAAGAAGCTTCATCGGTTCAGCTCAGAACTGAAGAAGCTTCTTGGAAGAGAAGCGAAACGCCTTCAAGGACAAAAATAATAATAATAATAATAAAGTCCAGTTGCCTTGGGAAAAAGTTTGGGACGATCCGGATGGAAATGTGCGGGAACTTGTTCCAGAGGGAAAAAGAGGGGGAAACATTTGCACCAAGGTCACCTTCCTTACTCTTTTACTACACCTTCCCACTGGAGTGTGTGCACACTCTGGCTGCGCGCAGGCGGAAGTAGGACGTGTCCCAGAACAAAGGAACTGATTGTTACTATCAGTCGGCCGCTCCGGGGACAATTGTGCCATGCAGGTACAACGCTTCCTCGGTCACCTGGGGAATGATCCTGCGTCAAGGCTGAGCGCTCATAGTTATACCTGCGCAGATTGACTATTCCATAAAAATCGGGCCAACGGGTTTCTCAACACAGGTGGCGCGAAGCCAGAACCGATTCCCTTAAGCACATCTTCATTCACACTCTCAACCAAATGAAAAATGCCACTTTTTTAAAAAACAAAAAATGGCATTTCCTTGTGTGCATTATTAACTCAGGGGTGTCAAACTCAAGGATCCGGGGTAGTTTAATCTGGCCCATGGGGCCGGCCTGGAAATAGCAAAGGACCGGCCCGCAGTGACTCTGGTAACCAAAATGGGATATGGCAGGAGTCCCCAACCACCGGTCCACGGACGTGCCGGTCCGCGAACAACTCCTACCGGGCGCTGGCTTGCTGGGCGCCGCCATCTTTTTGATGAAAAAGTGCTTCCGGTGAGCTTTTCCAGGTAGAAAGCTCACTGGAAGCACGTTTCATCAAAAAGATGGCAGCGCGCTTCTGAGCTTTTCCGGGTGAAAGCTCACCAGAAGCACGTTTTCATCAAAAAGATGGCGGCGCCAGCGCTGAGCTTTTCCGGGTAGAAAGCTCACCGGAAGCACGTTTTCATCAAAAAAAGATGGCGGCGCCCAGCTGATGCCGTACCGGGCCGCGGCGTAAAAAAGTTGGGGATCACTGGGATATGGCAGACGCCATGTGGATGTGGCGGGACCACACATGCCCCCCCTGCGCGCCCCATTTTTTGGCCTGGATGGCCTCCTGCAGCACTCTGCTGACCAAAACGGGGCACAAAGGGCATGAGGGCCCCCCTGCACCCCATTTTGGCCGGCATGTGTTATAGGAGGCCATCCAGGCCAAAAAATGGGGCGCGGGAGGGAGGGGGCTTGTGCAGCCACGCTGTGCCCCGTTTTGGGCGGCAGGATGCTGCAGGAAGCATTCGTCCTGCCTCCCTCACGGAGGAGAACTACAATGCAATTATCCGGCTCTCGAAGAAACCCAGGTTGATCCCCCTGCATTAACTGAAGCAAAAGTTTTGCAACAGGGGTCTCCAACCTCTGGGCCACGGCCCACTAGTGGGCCGTGAGGGGATTGCAAGCGGGTCGCAGAAATGGCCGGCAAGCGCACGTATGCGCATCCTCACTCGGGCGAGCATGCGTGCTGCATTTATGGGAGCGGCAGGCAGGCGTCCGCGCGGCAAATGGAGCTGCACGCGAGTGCGGACACATCCTCTTCCCCTCCCACGTACCCGCTGGTCCGCAAAGCTGGAAACTTTGGGCAACCCTGATTTACGGTATCATAAAAGGTAAGTAAGAATTCACGAGGTAGGCCTGTCGTTTTGACAGGCTGTTAAGTTTCCCAAACATCTTTAAGGTTAGACATCACATTATTGCCAACTTCTTCTTTGGGTTTATGGCTTATAAGTTGAGCCGCAGAGGTGATAGTTGTTAATGACTGTATAATAACCCAATTTCAATACGGACTTAAAACTTTACCTGCATAGGGGAGAGGGAGGGAGAGAGGGAGGGAGAGAGAGAGAGAGGAAGAGAGAGAGAGGAGGAGGATAGGAGGAGGAGAGGGGGGAATGACGGACAGGGAGAGAGAGGGAGGGGAGAGGGAGGGAGGGACAGGGGAGAGAGAGGGGAGAGAGAGGAGAGAGGGAGGGAGAGAAAGAGGAAGAGAGAGAGAGGGAGATAGGAGAGGAGAGAGGGAGAGGGGGAATGGGACAGGGAGAGAGAGGAGAGAGAGGGGAGGGAGGGGAGAGGGAGAGAGGGGGAGAGAGGGAGAGAGAGTGGGGAGGGAGGGACAGGAGAGAGAGGAATAGAGGGAGAGAGGGAGGGAGGGAGAGAGAGGAGGAGATAGGAGAAGGAGAGGGAGAGAGAGGGGGGGAATGACGGACAGGGAGAGAGGGGGAGGGAGAGAGAGAGCGAGAGAGAGAGAGAGAGAGAGAGAGAGAGAGAGAGAGATCCTCATATATCCTCAGATTTATAGGAGTATCATTTTGGGAAATACGGTTAGGGAATTTTTTTACCATGCTGGTAAATCACCTTTTTATTCTTACTTTTCCCTAGTTTTTCTTTTACCACTTGCAAATCTAATAAAAGATAATTTTTATTCCCCAAGCGGGGAACCTGAGGCTGCAGCACAACGTCTGGCCCCTTATTCACATAGCATGGGGGGAGGAGGAGGAAAAAAACCCCCACCCAGTTTTAATCTCTGGCATAGCCCAGGGCAGCGGCAAGCTGAGCAAAGAATGCCTTTCCTAAGGAAACCTGCTGTGTTTGTGGTCCCAGCAAAGGGGCCTGTCTGAGAAAGAGCTCCGGAAAGAAGGAAAACATAGATTGGCCTGGAAATGGATCACGAGAAAAACCGAAGGGAAAAAAAACAAGGAAGAGACAAGCAGCAAACGCCGAGAGAGCCAAAATGGAAATATACGGATTTGCAATTTCCAGCCAAGTATTATTATTTTGGGGGGGAGGGAGGGGGGGGGCTCAGCTCAGGAGCTAAGTGGCATTTTCCTCATCAGAGGTACAGAGGTGAAAATCTACGGGAAGGAGTGGGGGGGGGGGGGATCCAATCGGCAGCCCGCCCCGTTCTTGGCTTAAGCCTCCTGGGATGGAGATGAGCAGGGAAGGAGGGGGCCAGATTGAAAGACAAAGGAGTAACCCTCCACCCCAAATATAAAGGTTAAAGAAAAAAAACAGAGCTCACTTTGAAGGGAGCTAATTTTTCTATCGCTAGACCTTTAGCCCCTTGAGTAGGAAGTGTTAAAAAGTTAGTCCCACTTTAGCCACAGTACGGAGTAAATTTGGGGGGGGCAGATTATCAGCGCAATCAATCAATCAATCAATCAGAATAGAAGTGGAAGTGGGACCTTGGAGGTCCAATCCCTGGTCAACCAGGAGACCCTAGACCAGGGGTGTCCAACCTTGGCAACTTTAAGACTTGTGGACTTCAACTCCCAGAATTCCTCAGCCAGCTTTGCTGGGAAGTTGCCAAGGTTGGACACCCCTGGTCTAGACCATGTCAGGCAAAACTCTTTAAAAAAAAAAAAAAATTGCATTCACGGGCCGGCCATCTCACCTTCCGCCCCTATGGAAACCAACTTGACTCCTTTGCTGGCGATGAAATCCAGAGCTTTGTTTACGTTGTTGATTTTATGGACTCTCATTTTCCCTCTTTCCGGCTTCGGTAACCGTTCTCCTGAAACCCATAAAGAGAAGAGAAGGTGGGATGTTGAAAAGGTTCCCGAAAACAAACCTAACAGAATCAGAATGTGAGTATAGGTAGTCCTCCACTTACGGCCACAATGTCTGCTGCTCAGTGAGACATTTGTTAAGTGAAGTTTACCCCATTATACGACGTTTCTTGCCACACTTGTTTGTATGTGTGAGGGGGGGAGAGGGAGGGAGATTAGATAGATGATGATGATGATAGATGATGATGGAAGAGATAACAAGAGAATGAGATAAGAGATAGATAGATAGATAGATAGATAGATAGATAGATAGACAGATAGATAGATAGATAGATAGAGAGAGAGGGAGATAAAGAGATAGATAGATAGATAGATAGATAGATAGATAGATAGATAGATAGATAGATAGATAGATAGATAGATAGATAGATAAGAGATAGAGATAGATAGATAGATAGATAGATAGATAGATAGATAGATAGATAAGAAAGAGATAAAGAGATAGATGAGATAGATAGATAGATGGATGGATAGATAGATAGATAGATAGATAGATAGACAGAGAGAGAGGGAGATAAAGAGATAAAGAGATAGATAGATAGATAGATAGATAGATAGATAGATAGATAGATAGATAGGAAAGAGATAAAGAGATAGATAGATAGATAGATAGATAGATAGATAGATAGAGAGATAGATAGATAGATAGATAGATAGATAGATAGGAAAGAGATAAAGAGATAGATAGATAGATAGATAGATAGATAGATAGATAGATAGATAGATAGATAGACAGACAGACAGACAGACAGATAGATATTGGAATATATAGATATATTTTGTTGTGTTTTAGTTCATTTACTAATTCAGGAAGTGTAAGCCAAATGAATTTCACTCCCACACTCTCAGTGGCTCAAGAAGAACAGCGACAGAAAACTTTCAAGCTCAAGACCTTTTGTATACATTTCTACATCTAAATACGACTGTACTGGATGGGGTTACATCCTGCTTTGCGATTCCTTTCCTGCTTTTTTGCCTGAGCTTTTGTAAACACCTGCCAATTTAGCCGATTCTTAATTAAGGCTATACTGTACTGTTTGACTGTTTAAAATCTTTTGATAATACTGTTTTTATTATCGGGTATGCCACCCGGACTCACCCGCCTGCAAGGTCGGTGGTATATAAATTTAACAAGTATAATATATAAACACCAGTCACTGTATTATTTTGTTTTTCTTCCCTGATTTATGTTGTGCTTACTGTTCCACCACTGAGAACAAACTGTTTAACGGAGAAACTCAGTAAATAGACCATTCATAGCTTGTGAAGAATTGCTCTTCTATTGCTCAGTTCAAATCCGCACGGAAAAATTAAACAACCAAAATTCCAGATTTAAATGGGCCTGCAGGAAAAGAGAAGGCGTGTTGGCGATCCATTTCTGAGGCTGTGACTCCTGTGTGAAAGCTGGGACGAGATAATCCTTGATTTAAAATTGTTCATTTAGTGACCATTAGAAGTTATGACGACACTAATTGTAGGGGAAAATACCGTGCGGAATCTGGTTCAATGTTTGATGTATAAGATAAAGGGGTGGTACACTCACATTAGTACTTAAAGGGGAAATCTTTTGAATTATAAGAATTAGGATGGAACTTTTGGAATAATGAAATAAGAACATGCGATGAAATTTGCAAATGTGACAGATAAAATTCATAAAGTATTATGAATATGAAAGTATGAGAACTATTTATATAGAATAAATTTGAAGAATTAATTTTTGAAAAAATGTATGAAAATATGAAATGATAGATAGAAATCCCAAGGTCCCAGAGCCTCCAAAGAGCGGACCCTGTCCTTACCTGCATCCAAAACGCGGCGCGCGTGGAAACTCCTGGGAGGAGGGGCCAGCCGGGAGAGGGCCAGCCGGTCGGTTCAACTATCGCTGTGATGGCGAACCTATGGCACATGTGCCACAGAAAAACGGGCCTGTTTCGTCAGTTCAGGTACTTCCGGTATTTGGAGGCCGAAAAACAAAAAGGTTCGCCATCGTTGAGCTACCGGTTCAATGAACCGGATGTAAATTTAACATCCAGAACCGGTTGAGTCCCAACCCTGCTTATAGTCATTTCCAACGCTTGCAACTGTTGTAGCATCATCCCCGTGGTCATGTGATCAACATTCAGATGCTCGGCAACTGGCATGTACTTATGACTGTTGCTGTGTCCCAGGATCACGTAAGCGCTTTTTGCAACCTTCTGACGAGCAACGTCAACGGGGAACCCAGGTTCACTTAACAGCCGGGTTACTAGCTTAACAACTGCAGTGGTTTGCTTAACAACTGTGGCGAGAAATGTCGTAAAATGGGGCAAAGCTCGCTGAACAACTCTCTTGCTTACCGATTTGGGGCTGTGAAATTTTGGGTCGTGATTCAAGGAGGTAGCAAAATTTAAGCGCTTTGGGAATGCTCCTCAAGAAAAAATTCAGGCACCTTGGTTACAAATATCCTTCGCTTTCCTCATCCAACAGGGTCATGCCCCTGTTGGAGTCTGATTCCAAGGGGAGGTCAAGCAGCTGACAGGGAGTGGGAGTGTGGCTCTGGTGGATGTGGAGGAAACTGGGGAAGGGTACAGTCTGGCTGGGCATTCAGAAGAAGACCCAGGCCCACCCCCTCTTCATTCTAGGGCATGCAGGGAGGAATGGAGAAGGGAGCAACGTGGGTTACGGGGGAGAAAAAGGCCCTGATTCCCTTCATTAGCTGCAGCTGGGAAAACAGGATTTAAAAAGGGCGTTTGCTCTCAGCACCTTGCTGGAAACAAAGCGTGAATTAGCTTTGTTTGTCGAGTCTTACTTGGGTTTTGGCTTTTGAAGTCTGCAATTCCTTATCCTGCCCTGTCTCAGTAATTGCTACAGCATGGTTTGTCTTGGTTTTATTTATAATTTATATGTACTTTGGGTTCGAACTGAATTTCTTCCCTTTAAAAACTGTTCTTGGGAGAGTTTTCTTTTCTCCAGCTGATGATAACTGGACATTGGGGGCCAAGTTGAAGGTATTAAAGAGATTTTACCTATTTTTGTGACTTTGTTGCTTTTGTGCCAAGCCCCTTTGGGTCATCACAAACAGCTTTAATCAACCTGATGCCCTAAACATTGTTTGGGAATTCTCAGAATCGCATTTCCAGTAAAAATGGGAAGAACCCAGTTTGGGGAGGGCCATATTAGGAAGACCCAAGCTTCCAGAATCATCTCAAGAAGATACCAAGAGAAGGAGCTCTTAAGAGACCTGAGAAGTCTTCTGTAGCTTCACAACATGTCGGCCATTTGGAGCCTCACCTGAAATGACCTCCAGCAACAGCATCAATTTGAGACCATCGCGGAAGTCTTCGTCGATGTTCTCGATCTGCGTGCCGGCTTTCCGAAGGTGGGAATTGCACCATGCTGTGAAAGTCTAGAAGAGAAAAGAGGAAGAGATGTAAAATTTGGGAACACTTAAGACTCAAAATGCACAGACGGGCACAGCACTAGATTCTTGTGGTTCTTGAAGACGAAAGAGGCAAACCAATGGAGACATTATTTTGACCGAGAAGAAGACATCCATAGGTTGCCGGTTTTCTGTCCCTCATTCCATCCACTATGTAGCTGGTATCAGGCCCAAAGAACCAAGAACGAGAGAAGTTACTTCCGAATAGTTCCTTCATTGTTGCTTGCCTGTAGACAGAATCTTGACAGACTAAAGCAACTATCTGCTATAACAATTAGTTATTTGCAATAACTATCTGCAAATCACAATATTTGTGATCCCCTTTTGTGACCTTCTGACCAGGAAAGCCAATGGAGAAGCCAGATTCACTTACAAAACCATGTTACAAAGTTTAACCATTTCTGTGATTCACTTAACCTCTGTGGCAAGAAAAGCCGTAAAATGGGGGCAACACTCACTTCATAACTCTTCTGGCTTAGCCACAGAGGTTTTGGGCTCAACTGGGTAAGACAAGGAGCCACAAAGGGTCACAGGGCTTGGTGTGAACTTGGGTGACCTTCCTGGAACCGTCTTTCAAAAGCAGGGGAAGAAATTTAGAAAAGCCCCGATTGCAATTTCTTCTCTTTTTTTTTTTTTTTTTTTGGAAAATTGCAAAAGCCGCACAAAGTTTACTTGGGCCTTGTCTGCTGTACTAGGGTTGGCTTCAAAAAAACAACCCTGTTAAGATAATTTCTGGAAGAAAGGATGAGTAAGGAACACATGTGGGGGAAAAATGGTCTGAAGGAAATGTTTCTGGTCCTCTTTCACCATTACAACGAATCATCAAGAGCACAAGACCAAAAAGGGAAAAATGGAAATTATGATTGTCCCAGGATCTGATGAAACCATAAGATGCGACCAAAATGAAACAACTATAAAAGGAGATTCCCACCACCACCACCACCACCAAAATAGGCTGGGTTTATGCATCGCATTAAGAACAGAATAGAATAACAGAGTTGGAAGGGACCTTGGAGGTCTTCTAGTCCAACCCCCTTCTCAAGCAGGAAATTCTATATCACTTTAGACAAATGGCTGTCCAATGTCTTCTTCAAAACCTCCAATGAGGAAGCACCCACAACTTCTGGAGGCAAACTATTCCACCAGTTGATTGTTCTCTCCCTGTCAGAAAGTTTCTCCTTAGTTCTAAGTTGCTTCTCTCCTGGATTCGTTTCCATCCGTTGCTTCTTGTCCTGCCCTCAGGGGCTTTGGAGAATAGCTTGACTCCCTCTTCTTTGGGGCAGCCCCTGAGATATTGGAAGACTGCTAACATGTCACCCCTAGTCCTTCTTTTCATTAGACTAGACATATCGAATTCCAGCAATCGCTCTTTATATGTTTTATCCTCCAGTCCCCTAATCATTTTCATTGCTATTCTTTGTGGACTTCAACTCCCAGAATTCCTCCGCCTACCTCGGCCACTTTAAGACTGGTGGACTTCTATTCTATTCTAGGAGTTGAAGTCCACAAGTCTTAAAGTGGCCAAGGTTGGAGACCCCTGTTGTGGGAAGCCAAAGATCCATCTAGATCAGGGGTGCCCAACCTTGGCAACTTTAAGACTTGTGGACTTCAACTCCCAGAGTTCTCCTGCCGGCCATGTTGGTGGGGGAATTATGGGAGTTGAAGTTCCACCTTGATCTTCAAGCTGATTTATATCATCCTGATCTAGATGAATTTGGGATTGAATCCAACTAAACTTTCATAACATGAACTCACCGGGATGGCAAGATGGAAGATCAAAACCAACATGTTCTACAAATGCTAGCCACCCACAAGACAATACCCTGCCTATCGAGAGATTAGTTGAAAATTGGTCCCAAAGGCACTTAACAACCGGATTACTAATTTATCAACTGTAGTGATTCACCTAGCAATGAGTGCAAGAAAAGTCGTAACGTAGGACAAGATTTCACTTAACCGCAGAAACATTTGGGCTCCACTGGGGTTGTAAGCTAGGACTACCTGTACAACAGTGATTCTTCAAAAGAATCCCTTATTTGTTCATTTGCGAAGGGGTAATTTTTTTTTTTTTAAAGGATCAGGAGGCACCTGAGAACTTCTTTTCTGACTAAGAAAAGTGATTTGTTCTGGATTTATTTGGTTACACCTAACCACTTAATCATCACCATTCCTCTTGGGAAGTTTTGCTTCAGGGTAAAGCTAAGGCCTGCGTAGGTATTTTCTCGACAGACCCACAAGGCATGTTAGTTAGTCTTTTTGTTGAGTGGTTTCTGCTGTTGAACGATATGTGTCAAGTCAGAAAAGGGTTCCTGAAATTCCTTTCGATTCTGGGATTTCACAGACCAATAATGGGATTTTCCTCCTGCTGAGCTGCCCGCTTCGGACAAGGAAGCCCAACTTATATTTGATAGGTCCTATTTACTTAATTGTGCATTCGATTCATACGATACCGCCTATTTCGATAGGAGGCTCTGGGTGGCAAAAAGAACTAAACACTAAACAAAGCACTGGACATTAAACTAAACTAAAAGGTAAACACTAAACTTAACTCAAAACTAAACTGAATTTGACACAATGACCAGCACCACAAAATATTAAAACGCAAAGCTCCCCACCCGGATCTCACACACAACAGTCTAACTGAAAGGTTTTCCAGGCACCCCTTCCTGGAAGTTCAACCCCCATCTCTCTTCTCCCGCCTCTGCGCATGGACTCCCTCGCCCATGCTGCTCTGCCTTTGGCAAATGTGCCCATTTACGTTCAAAGGGAGAAGCGCCAAGCGGGCGAGGCGGATGGCTGACGATGATGGAGCAGCCTTTTCCAGTTATTCATCTCTGGGGCTATGAATAGGCCTTGTCATGCCACGTCAGCTGTCGCCCACAACAGCCCCAACTCCCAACACCACCCTGCGTCTCACACTCACATGCATGCGCACACATACACACTGGGAGCAGATGTCACGGCCTCCTCAAGCATCCATCCATCGTCCGTTGGTCCGTCCATCCACCCAGTCTTTCCGTCCATTCCTTCATCTACTCCTCAACAGGATCTATTGATCTAGTGTCTCTATGTCTGTCCATCCACCCATCAATTGTGTGTGTCTGCCTATCCATCCATCTACAGTGTCTGTCTGTCCGTCTATCCATCTACAGCCTGTCCGTCCATGCATCCATCCATTAACAAGGTCTCTCTATCCATCTACAGTGTCTGTATGTCAATGGTCAATGGTGACTATCTATCCATCCATCCATCTACAGTGTTTCTTTATCTGTCTGCCCACCCATCTAGTGTCTGTATGTCTGTCCATCCACCCACCAATTGTTGTGTGTCTGTCTATCCATCTACAATGTTTGTCCGCCTATCTATCTACAGTCTATCCGTCCATGCATCCACCCATCAAGAGGGTCTCTCTACCCATCTACAGTGTCTGAATGTCCGTCCATCCACCCATCAACGGTTATCTATCTATCCATCCATCTACAGCAAGGGTCTTCAAACTTGGCAACTTTAAGACTTGTGGACTTCAACTCCCAGAATTCCTGAGCTAACGTGACTGGAGGAGGAATTCTGGGAGTTGAAGTCCACGAGTCTTAAAGCTGTCAAGTTTGAAGACCCTTGATCTACATAGTGTTTCTTTATCTATCTGTCCACCCATCTAGTGCCTGTCTGTCCATCCCACCCATCTCTCTCTCTCTCTCTCTCGTGATTAAAAACTACATTAAAATTAAAACATGAAACCAATATAAAAATTATAGAATTATTCCGGACAAGTCCCAAGAGGAGCTAAAGGGAAAGGTTTCACTCACCTTCTTCATTCAGAAATGGGAGACCAGACCTGATCCAAAGGGACCAACCGTGCCCACCCCAGCTGCTCTGAGAATGCCAATGGGACTGGGCACAGTTGCCCGGGCTGCTTTAAATGGGCCTTCAGAGCCTTGGGCATCTTTGGATTCCCCCCACCCCGGAACCATGGGACAATGGGAAGTGGAAAGAGGCAGCCCGGATGGAAGGCAGAATCCAGCGGGCAGCTTTGTCCTCGTCCCCAAAGCTGGCAAAACCCAAGTTGCAAAGTTGAGCCGCATCGGAAAGAATCGGAAAGGGCAAAGGGAGGGCCGAAGAGACGCACAAGAGAGGCCCGTCTTGTCCTTCTCGAGGCAGACAGGACAGCCGGTGCTCGGGGTGGGAGAAGCCAGAGGGAGGGCAAAGGCCCCGGGGTGGCACAAAGGGACCAGTGTTGGGCTGGGCACTCTGCAAAACAGGGGAGGGAGGTCGTGTGCTGGGGGTTCCCGAGGAGAACCACACACGAATTAACCAATACGATACGAGAGTTATTTGAGGGGCTGCTTCAAAGGAGAGGGGAGGTCAACTTATTTTCCAAAGCACCAGAAGGCAAGACAAGGAACAACAGATGGAAACTCATCAAGGACGGAAGCAACCTGGATTTGAGGAGAAACTGACGAACAGGGAGGACAATTCACCAGCGGAACAGCCTGCCACCAGAACTTGGGAATGCTCCGACACCGGAGGTTTTTAAGAAGAGGCTGGACAGCCATTTGTCTGGAATGGTTAAGGGTCTCCTGAGTGAGCAGGGGGGTTGGACTAGAAGACCTCCAAGGTCCCTTCCAGCTCTATTCTGATTGATTGATTGACTGACTGACGGAAGAGGGCATCCATCAGGCAAGCCAAAGGAATCACATTCCTACCAGGGCAGGCATATCTGACGCACTACCAGAACTGGCAACGGCCCGAGAGGCCAAACCTGGTTGCTCTCAGCACATTATCGCCACTTCATGTGCTGAATTCCCACGCTCGGAGGAGTCCCCCCCCCCCCAAAAAAAGATCTGGGAACCCCCAAGGGTCTGCATTGCACGAGACAGCCACCCCCCCCCCCACGGAGCTCTCCTGGGTGGCAAACCAGGCACATGAAATAACCGGGGTGGACTGTGGCTTTTCCCCCTCCCCAAACGGGACTGGCCAATCGGCGTGGCTGTTGGTGAGCTCAGCATCCAGGAACGTGGCGGCTTCTGACAGCTTCTAAGGGAAGCATTCATGTGAGAAGAAAGGTGGCAAAGGGAGGAGGGGGCCACCACCCCCTCCACCCTCCCAAAAGCCCTAATCAGGACCTTAAAAAGTGATCCCTTTTCTGTCTGTTTTTCCGGCTCCCCGAGGAACCTCAAAGCCCAGTTATTCTAGGCGGGTGGGGGGGGTCCGAAGAGACGCATAACAGCTGTTTGTGACCTCAGGAGAAGGCCTGATTGTCGGACAAGAGATGCCACCAACACAAGGGGAGGAAGAAAAAAAAAATAACATCAAAAAAAGAGAAAGTTTTTGCACCACCCGAAAAGAAAGGAAGAAAGAAAACACCAAGGGAGACAGTCTATGGAGGTTCTCAGTCCTCCAGTTTTGGTCACCACGGTGTAAAAAAGATGTTGAGACTCTAGAACAGTTGGGCTCCTGGGCCAAATATTGTGTGTGAGATCCCTCCCCCTTACATGCACTGCGCCTCCCAGCTCATGTTCGGCCTATTTGAGGCCTTTTTCGGCCTTCCCTTTCGAGGAAAGCCTCTGCAGCCTTTGGAGGCCGAAAAATGGGTCCGTTTCATCACTTCCGGTATTTCTGGAAATACAGGAAGTGACAAAATGGGCCTTTTTTTCCGGCTTCCAAAGGCTGCAGAGGCTTCCCTCGAGCCTCTGGGAGGCCCAAAAAGGCCTCAAATGGGCCGAAAATCAACTGGGAGGTGTGCGCGTGCGCAGTGAGGTAAGTTTGCCTGGGGCTTACGTGCCCACAGAAATGGCTCTGCATGCCACAGGTTTGCCATCACGGCTCTAGAAAGAGTGCAGAGAAGAGTAACGAAGAGGATTATGGGACTGGAGGCTAAAAGATATGAAGAATGGTTGCAGGAACTGGATATGTCTAGTCTGATGAAAAGAAGGACTAGGGGAGACATGATAGCAGAGTTTCAATATCTCAGGGGCTGCCCCAAAGAAGAGGGAGTCAAGCTATTCCCCAAAGCCCCTGAGGGCAGGACAAGAAGCAACGGATGGAAACCAATCCAGGAGAGAAGCAACTCAGAACTAAGGAGGAATTTCCTGACAGTTAGAACAATTATTCAGTGGATTAATTGCCTCCAGAAGCTGTAAATGCTCCAACACTGGAAGTTTTTAAGAAGATGTTGGATCACCATTTGTCTGAAGTGGTGTAGGGTTTCCTGCCTAGGCAGGGGGTTGGACTAGAAGACCTCCAAGGTCCCTTCCAACTCTGGTATTCTATTCTATTCTACCATCATTCTAGCAAGCTGTGGTGTGAAGCAGCGCCTGGTTCCGTTTTGCTGAAGCAAAGGCAGTTTCCTGCTAGAGGAAAGTCACAAGAATTATTTTTTTTAAAAAAAAGGCTTTTTCCTTTTTTTTCTTTTTCTAATGAGCTCAACATATTTTAAAGTCATTATATCCTGATGTCTCGGCGTTTTTTTTTCAAGTCCAATTTTTGGAATGCAAGCAAGCATTTCTCTCCGGTCAACAGAAGCCTGAATCCCAATTCCCAGGACTTTCCGCTGGAATCTGGAATGTTTTCTTCCAACCAGGAAAACCAGAATGTATTTTGCTCCCACTCCAGCTGATGTTCATTCTCTTCACTCCAAGGGATTCCATGGAGAACATGGCCTATTTTTTTTATAATTCCTGCCTGAAGGACAGCTGTTTGGATTGCAAGGCAGAAAGGGAAAACATATATATATATTCTTCGATATATATATATATAAAAGTGAAATACCACTCACGCATCATCCCAAAATCTCCAGAACTGTAAAGCCTACAAACTTGAAATTTGGCACATATGTTCCTCTTGGCTTCTAGATGCTCACTAAGAAAGGATTTTTCGAAAAGACCATCAGAGCATAATATTTCGTATTATTAACACGCTCTGATGCTAAGGACTTCTACTCCCCCTCCCCACCTGGAAAGAAATCTCTTCCAAATGCAAAATACAAGCAGAGGAGAGGAGTTTCAGTTTCACAGCAACCAAGCAGCTTTAGTACAGAACAGTTGAGCTAAGCCACACCCAGGCTCCTTGCTGTCTCCCTCTTGCTCACACAGCAAACACTCTTTCAGTTTGCAAACAGCCCTCAACTCTCTCACACACTGACAGGACGCCAGCCAGATAAATACCAATGGACGCTGATAGGCAGAGGCAGATTTTCCCCCCCTTATTTTCCTCCCCCAAAACTAAGCCCTACCACATAGTTTTGTAGTGAAGCACGGGTATCAAGGTGGTGTATATATATATATATTTCAAACTTTGACAACTTTTTAAGTTGTGTAGACTTCAACTCCCAGGATTCCTCTGCAGTCCGCATGGGTGGACTTCAACGCCCAGAATTCCCCAACCAGCATGAAGAATTCTGGGCGTTGAAAGTCCACGCCTCTTAAAATTGCACGATGGCTGGGGAGCTCTTGAGAATTGAAGTTCACAAATCTTTAAAAGTCGCCAACGCTGAGAAAGACCGGACTAGACATATTTCTGTGCGAACCAGTTCCCAGTTGCAGGCGTTCAGTGAAAAAAATAAAATAAAATAAACCACAATTAGTCTCACTGCATATTATGCATCATGGGGCTTTCTGCACGTCTGTAACTGAATCCGGGCGCAGACATATCTAATATCGAAAAATGCAATTTTTTTTCCCTTTTTCCCCCCGCCCCCTTTCCTACGAATAACCCAAGGACAGGGGAAGGATCAAATTAAATGCATCCTGTTTTAGGAAGAACCTGAGAGGCGAATTTTTCTCCAGCCAGCCGAGCCTTAAGGTCAAACTGCAGGCAAGTGCTGAAAATTAATAAGACTTAAATGTGTGATTTTGACAAGAGGGTGTGACTTGGCATTTAAGGGAGAAAGCGAAGGAGGTAATTAAACACGCCCGTGTTTTGCCAGGTCCCGTTCTGGCAAGTCTTCCTCCGCCCTTGCCAACGGTTCAACACTCGGGGATTGTTAGCTAACTTTTGGTTTTTTTTTCACGAGAGCCCCATCAGCCCAGATCTCTCTGGTGGTTTGTGAGCCAGCGTTTTTTTTTTTTTTCTTCCTCTCCCCACGCTGCTCAACCACTTCGGCCTGCTTCTTGTTGCAACTCGGGCAGGGCACCCCGAAACCAGCCCTGGGAAGCGCCCGTCAAACAAAGCCAAAATCCTGGCAGCTGGGACTCCCAAGGTGCGGTCCAGAAAGTCAAGATGGTAGCCGGGAGGCTGTTGAAATACCCCACCTTGCTTTTATGCCCGCCCGTGACCAGGAGGAGGAGGAGGAGGAGGAGGAGGAGGAGGAGGAGGAGGAGGAGGAGGAGGAGGAAGGTAGGCTCTCTAAGATGGGTTATTTGTCTTGAAACATTTCACCACCTAACTAGGTAGCACCATCAGCTATCTAGAGGAGGAGGAGGAGGAGGAGGAGGAGGAGGAGGAGGAGGAGGAGGAGGAGGAGGAGGAGGAGGAGGAGAGGAGGAGGAGGAGGAGGAAGAGTGTAGGTGCTCTCTAAGATGGGTTATTTGTCTTGCAAACATTTCACCACCTAACTAGGTAGCACCATCAGCTATCTAGAAGGGAGTGGGATTTGAGGAGGAGGAGGAGGAGGAGGAGGAGGAGGAGGAGGAGGGGAGGAGGAGGAGGAGGAGGAGGGAGGAGGAGGAGGAGGAGGAGGAGGAGGAGGAGGAGGAGGAGGAGGAGGAGGAGGAGGTGGGAAGACTGGGTGCTCTCTAAGATGGGTTTTTGTCTTGCAAACATTTCACCACCTAACTGGTAGCACCATCAGCTATCTAGAGAGTGGATGAGAGGAGGGGAGGGGAGGAGGAGGAGAGGAGGAAGTCTCTCTAGATGGTTTTGTCTTGCAAACATTTCACCACCTAACTAGGTAGCACCATCAGCTATCTAGAAGGGAGTGGGATTTGGGAGGAGGAGGAGGAGGAGGAGGAGGAGGAGGAGAGGAGGAGAGGAGGAGGAGGAGGAGGAGGAGGAGGAGGAGGAGGAGGAGGGAGAAACTGTTGCTCTCTAGATGGGTTATTTGTCTTGCAAACATTTCACCACCTAACTAGGTAGCACATCAGCTATCTAGAAGAGGAGGGAGGAGGAGGAGGAGGAGGAGAGGGGAGGGGAGGAGGAGGAGAGGAGAGGCTGTGGGGTCCTTGGTGTTCTCTGAGCTTGGTTGTTTTCTTGCAGACATTTCATGACCCAACTAGGGAACATCATCAGTCTATAAGGGAGGAGGAGGAAAACAAGAAGGGGGTGGAGAAGGAGCAGGTGGGAAAGAAGGAAGCGGTGGTGGTGAAGGAAGAGAAGGAGAAGCTGTTGGAGGAGTGGTGATGTAAGAGGAGAAAGGAGGAGGAAGAGGAGAAGGAGGACAAGAAGAAGGGGTGGGGGTGAAGGATGAGTGAAAAGGAATGGGGAAGAAAAGAAGAAGCAGAAGACAGAGGAGAAGTGGTGGAGAACAAGAAGGGGGGTTGAGAAGGAGTGATGGGAAAAAAGTAGTGATGGAGAAGGAAGAGAAGGAGAAACTGTTGAAGGATTGATGATGAAAGAGGAGAAAAGAGGATGATGGGAAGCAGTGATGGAGGAGGAGAAGGAAGGGGAGAAGGAGGACAAAGAAGAAGGGATGTTGGTGAAGGAAGGATGGATGGGAAAGGGGCGGTGAAGAACAAGAAAAGTGGAAGATGGAGGAGGGGTGGTGGAGAAGGAATGGTGAAGGAGAAAGAAGGGAAGAGAAAGTGGTAGTAAAGGAATGGTGAAGAAGAAGAAGAAAGAGAAGAAGACATTAAAGGAGTGGTGAAGGAGGAGGAGGGATTGAGGAGTGGTGAAGAACAAGAAGCCACTGAACTTTGTAGGATCTTCATCAGAAAGTGGCCTCCAACATCTCAGCCTAGGAAGGAAGGAAGGAAGGAAGGAAGGGCCAAGGTCAAGTGTTTTGTCTCCTGATCTGACATCTGGGAGATTTCAACCAAGCTTCTCTGGAATCCTGGCTAGATGCCTTCCAAAGTTGTGGACGTCTTCCTACACAGACCTCCCTTCACAGAGACAAAAAATCTCATGCTTCTTTCACTCCCTGCACGGATTCTAAAAAGGGATCTCGGTGTGAAGACGATCAGCGAAGCTCCCTTACGACCAACCATCCCATGAGGGTTGATTTCAAACAAAGAAGATCTTTCTTGCCACCGTTCAGGATGTCCCACCAACACTTGGTCTAATTCTTGGCCACAGAAACAGTGAGGGGAAGATTAGGAAAAAACAAAACAAAACTCCGCATGACTCTCCTTGGTACCATGCGCCAGCTGCGAAAATACACTACAAAAACAATGCTGTTGGGGGGGGGGGGCGGCTTGGTGGAAGAAGGAGATGGAATTGGAGGCCTTCCAAGAGCACTGGGGGAACAGGATAGGAAATAAATATTTATGGAAAGTTTGATATATGGAGGAGAAGGAATGGGTTTGCCCCAGGAGGGGGTGGATCTGTAGGAAAGTGGAAATTTGGAAGGGAAGACAGTGCATGCAATTCATAACAGGAGACGCTGTTTGATTTACGAGCCCTGGAAATAAAAATACCTCATTAAAAAAGATCCATATTTATTATGCTTTAATTTCAGCGCTCAGCTTCTGCCTTCAGGAACTCAGAAATGCAAAAGGGAGAAAGAGAGAGAGAGAGAGAGAGAGAGAGAGAGAGAGAGAAAGAGAGGAGAGAAGAAAGAGAGGGAGGGAGGGAGGGAGGGAGGGAGGGAGAAAGAGAGGGGGAGAGAGAAAAGCAAGAGAGGGAGGGAGAGAGAGAGAGGAGAGAGAGAGGAGAGAGGGAGAGAGAGAGAGGGAGGGAGGGAGGAGAAAGAGAGGGAGAGAAAAGAGAGGGAGAGAGAGAAAGAGAGGGAGAGAAAGAAGAGAGGAGGGAGGGAGAGAGGAAGAAGAGAGGGAGGAGGGAGGGAGAGAGAAAGAGAGGGAGAGGGAGGAAGAGAGAGAGAGAGAGAAGGGGGGAGGAGAGAGAGAGAGAAGGGGAGAGAGAAAGAGAGGGAGGGAGAGAAAAGAGAGAGAAGAAAGAGAGGGAGGGAGGGAGAGAGAAAAAGAGGAGAGGGAAGGAGAGGAGAGAGAGGGGAGGGAGGAGGAGAGAGAGGAAGGAGGGAGAGGGAGAGAGAAAGAGAGAGGAGAGAGGAGGAGGAGGGGAGAGAGAGAAAGGAAAGAGAGAGGGAGAGGGAGGGAGAGAGAATCACTGCAAAACACTTATGCTAAGAAGCCGGAAAAACTGGATTTTGGGGCTAAATTCTTCCAACCGAAGTTCAGAACATACAAGTCTCTCAACTTTTTTCCCTGCTCCTTCTGGCCTCTCCGGCCACACCTAAATTCTTTTTGAATTTCGCCTTATCTGGGGGCCACGGCTGAATCCAGGCGAGCAGGAAGTAAAACAGGACAAAGCTGGGCTCCCAAGATCAAACGCCGGAAGGTTTCATCTTCCTGGCCAGCATCGAATCCCAGGAGAATCTCCCTTCGTCCACCATGCAAACACCACCGCAGCCAGGATTATTCCACCAGCAAAACAGTCGTCCCCTTTTTCAAATAGGGAACATGCGTTTGCAAGAGAGCTGGAGTTTGGTGAACAAGTCCTCCAATTGTTTGGCTCTTTATTTAAAATATAGTGTGTGTGTGTGTGTGTGTGTGTTTTCTGAGGTTCTCGCGGGTATTTGTATGTGGATCTTTGGTTATTCGGGTTTTCTCCCGCGTAGGATTGGAAGTATCTAGGCAACGTTTCGAAGAAGTCTCATTCATCATCTTCAGGCTTGTGTCTTCAGCTCTGTGCTTCTCAGAGAAACGTTGCCTAGATACTTCCAATCCTACGCGGGAGAAAACCCGAATAACCAAAGAGATAGGTAGGTAGGTAGGTAGGTAGGTAGGTAGGTAGGTAGGTAGGTAGGTAGGTAGATAGATAGATAGATAGATAGATAGATAGATAGATAGATAGATAGATAGATAGATGATAGATAGATAGATAGATAGATAGATATTTGATTTTCTCTATTCAATTTTTTTTCTTCTTTTGGCCTTTTTAAAATTTTGGTTCTTGACCTTATATTTTAAAAAAAAAAATGCTGAAGCTTTTTTTTGTCCATTTCCCCCAAATCTCCAATTCTTAGGCTAAGCAGACCCAATGGCTGATCAAATTATTATTATTATTTAAAAGACAGTTATTTCAAGCCAAGCTGAACTGTTGACTTGACTTTACCCGAGCATTTCCAGAGCATTCTTCAAAGTTAAAGGTTTCCTTGCCTCTCCCCTCTTGCAAATGGCTTCTTCTGCTGAGCACGGGTCTTGCTTTCTTATTTACTTTTCCATCGTACATTTTTAACAATTGGATGTTGCCTACAGATGTGCTGCTGATGTGCGGTAGTAGACGCACAAACAAAGAACTTATTTATTTTCCAAACAGGAGGCTGGGAAAGTCTGAAACTGGAACAGGGTATTTTCCAAACTTGGCCGCTTTAAGAGATGTGGACTTCAACTCCTAGGATTCTGGGAGTTGAAATCCACCCAGCTTAAAGATGCAGGGTGACTGGGGAATTCTGGGAGCTGAAGTCCATATAACTTCAAGCACTTTCACTGGGGAATTCTGGGAACTGAAGTCCACACAACTTCAAGCACACTGGCTGGGGAATTCTGGAAGTTGAAGTCCACCCTTGACCTAGAACAGGGGTCTTCAAACTTGACAGCTTTACTTGTGGACTTCAACTCCCAGAATTCCTCCTCCAGTCATGTTAGCTGAGGAATTCTGGGAGTTGAAGTCCACAAGTCTTCAAGTGGCCAAGTTTGAAGACCCTTCCCTCGGATTTCCAATATTCTCTCCCTTTTTTCCTCCCTTGCCTAGTTAATATTAAATTAATATTAAGTGAATATTAAAGGAGACCTTTCTCTAAGATGCTTCAAGCTTCCCCAGTGCTAAGGCCCACCGGCTCTTCAGCGGACCCTCCCCACAAATCTACGGAAGGAAAACGAGGAGGAAGATCTGCCCACCCATCTGTGTGGGGAAAGAGGTTTTCTTGCAGCGGCCCTTCGACTAGGGCCACTCCTTAGCTGCTTTGTAGTCCTCTGCCAGGTTTCTGGACCAAGCTTTTCTCCCCACCCCCCACCCCAAAAAAGCCAGCATCCTAGCAAAAGGGGGCTCCAGAATCATCTAAAGGTGGGAGGGTAGAGAAATCATCTCCACCACCCCGTTCATAAACCATGATGGCCCAGGGTGCACGGTGGCTCTGTGCAGGCCTGTTTCATTCACCTGAAAGGTCAGGAAAAAAACATCCAGGGATAATCTGTCTTTGTTGCTCGGCAACTGGCATTTCCAGGACACGCAGCCTGGAAAAAAAAATGGTCAAGGGGCCAGTAGTGGGATTCAAAAAAGTTTTACTACCAGTTCTGTGTGTGTGGCTTGGTGGCAGTGGCAGGAGAAGGTTACTGCAAAATCCCCCTTCCCTCCCCACCCCACTAACCTGCTTTCCAGCTCCGTTCTCCTGTGCAGGGCAACCAAAGGAGACCCAGCCGATCAGCTGGGACTCAATGGGAGGCGGAGAAGAGATGGGGTTGGCAGGGCCAGTCAGAGGTGGGATTGGCCGGTTCTCCGAACTACTTGAAATATCCACTACCGGTTCTCCAGAACTGGTCTGAACCAGCTGAATACCACCTCTGCAAGGGACCAATGCTTTGTCCTCTTTCTCTCTCTCTCTCTTTCTCCCTCCCTCTCCCTCTCTCCCTCTTTCTCTCTCTCCCTCTCTCTCTTTCCTTTTTTGGAAGAAGAGGGGAGGTGGGTTAAATCAGGTAGCCAACAGGTACACCAAAGAGTCAAACCCTTCCCTCCTCCTCCTCCTCCTCTTCCCAAATTAGCTTCCAGAATAATTGCAGGATTGGGATGGTTTGGCAGAGATCCCCACCACCCATTTACTGTCCCAGCAAGGAGGGTCAGCCAGGTCGGGCATGGGGGCGTTAGAGGCTCTTTAAAGCGTCTTCCTTTAAAAAACAAAACAAAAAAAACCTTCCAACTTCCTGCTGAGATGCTAAAAGGGGAAGCTGGAATCAAACAGGGAAGCTAAGAAGCTTCCAGACGCTGGGCTTATTTTGGGAGAATTATGGTTGGTTTGTTTTTTGGCGAGCAGGTTGGGCGAAAGCATCCCGCTGTGTCGGTGGGAGAACCGACACAGGGATAGGAAGGGAGTGTGGTGGGGAGGAGGTCACCCTTCTTTAAATACCAACAAACCAGGTTCCAACTATGGATTGGGAGAAAGGTGAGGATTAAAAGCCCAAAATACCCAGAAAGTGCCCAATTCGAACTCAGGTGACAAGTTCTGTGCAGGCACCAAAATTCGAAACGCGCCGCCGGTATAAACGACCGAGGAAAGGAGGACATGTTGAAGTCAAGTCTATGGAGATTCTCCGTCATCCAAGTTGTGGTTGTGTCAAAAGGTGCTTTTTTTTTCTTTTTCCAAAAGGCAACTTTGCACATTTCTTGGGTTTTATTTTCATTTTTTTAAAAATGCTTTGCTTCTCATCCAAGAAGCTTCTCCGGTCCAAAAGTTTTGAGTTATTAGAAGTGAAGAAGCTTCTTGGATGAAAAGCAAAATGTTTTCCAAGGCAAAAACGACAAGGAAGTCCAGCTGCCTTTTGGAGAGGGAAAAGAAAGCATCTTTGGGACACGCTGAAGTCATCCACCAACGGCAGGAGACACGAGGGGCACCCAGGAGGCATCCAAACGCCTCTTCTCTGTTCTTTCAACCTCCAACCTGGTGCCCTCTGCAAATACTGATGGGTTCCTGGCTGGATCAAGGTGCCTCCGTAGGTTTGGAGCATCTTGTTTCCGAAGTGCGTGTTTTAAATGGGGTAGAAGTCCACTTACAGGAAGCCCTCAAGTTAAACCATTCGCTTAGTGACTGTTTGAATTTAGAGGGGCACAGAAAAAAATATGACATGTCTGCTTTTCACACTTAACGACGGTTGCAGCATGTCCATAGTCACGTGATCAAAATTTGGGTGCTTGGCAACTGTCATGTGTCTGTCTATCTGTTCTTTCTACATATCTCTGTTCTATCTATTCTATATCTATTCTATCTATCTGTTCTATCTATCTGTCTGTCTGTTCTATTTGTTGTATCCATCATCTATCTGATCTATCTGATCTATCTATCTATCTATCTATCTATCTATCTATCTATCTATCTATCTATCTATCTATCTATCTATCTATCATCTAATCTCAATCATCTTTCTCTTCCATCTATATCTATCACCCATATATCATCTCTTTCATCCATATATCTACCATCTTTTTTTCATCTATATCTATGATCCATATATTTATCACCTTTCTCTTCCATCCATCCATCCATCCACCCATCCATCCACCCATCCATCCATCCATCCATCTATCTAATTAATTCAGGGATCTTTGAACTTGAGACCTTTAAAGACTTGTGGGCTTCAACTCCCAAGAATTCCTCCTCCAGTCATGTTAGCTCAGGAATTCTGGGAGTTGAAGCCCACAAGTCTTAAACTTGCCAAGTTTGAAGACCATCTATCCTACCTACCTACCTACCTACCCATCCATCTCTCTCTCTCTCTCTCTCTCTCTCTCTCTCTCTCTCTCTCCTCTCTTTCTCTCTATCTATTCTCTCTATCTATTCCAGGGGTCTCCAAACTTGGCAACTGTAAGACTTGTGGACTTCAACTCCCAAGAATTCCTCCTCCAATCATGTTAGCTCAGGAATGCTGGGAGTTGAAGTCCACAAGTCTTAAACTTGCCAAGTTGGAAGACCATCTATCCTACCTACCTACCTACCTACCCTATCCTATCTCTCTCTCTCTATCTATTCTCTCTATCCATTCCAGGGGTCTCCAAACTTGGCAACTGTAAGACTTGTGGACTTCAACTCCCAAGAATTCCTCCTCCAGTCATGTTAGCTCAGGAATTCTGGGAGTTGAAGTCCACAAGTCTTGAACTTGCCAAGTTGGAAGACCCTTGATCTAATTCATTGGCCACCCATCTTTCATTGGGTGCTCTGAGCGGCTCATACTAAATCTACTAAACATCCCCCCCGCTCATACAAAATTCCAAACCGTAAAGCCTACAACTTGGAATTGGAGTTCCTCCTTCTAGGGGCTCATTAAGGAAGGATTTTTCCAAATGACCACCAGAGCGTTAATACTTCCTATATTATTATTATTAACACGCTCTGATGCTAAGGAGTTCTACTCCCCCTCCCCACCTTAAAAAAAGAATTCTGTTCCTAATGCAAAACACAAGCAGAGGAGAGGAGTTTCCGTTTCAGGACGCAACTCATTTAATAATTGTCTTGCCTAACGACAAGAAATGTTGGGCTCCGTTGTGGTCATAAGTCAAGGACTACCTGTACCTGAGACCTAATGAAAGAGCAGTCAAGATGGCATTCCCACGGGAGCCCCCCCACACCCAAAGGTCTCCAGTTGACATTCCGCTTCTGATTCAGGGTCTTGTTTGCACCTCTATATTTATATTTTGTCTAAAAGCAAAGCATCCTAATTCCTCTTCCGGTTCGGATCTTCGCAGCAATCTGCGGTCCCAACTCCTAATGCTGGCTTCCAACTTATAGACCAACCACAGCTAAATGTGTAAACATGCCCCAAAACTTCTAAAACTACCTTTTCCGCTTCTAAAATTAAATCCCCTGGGCTTCACAACTCAACTCTCCCTCCGCTGAGGAACCAGACATGTCCTGTGCTCAACCAGAAAATACCAAACGAAGGGAAGACAGTGGGAGGCAAACCGCATGTTTCCCAAAGATTAACTAGGAGAGGCCTTATCTCAACTCAGGTCCTGCACTGGCCCCCACTGAAAACCCCCGGAAGGGCAGCAGGTTAGGAAAGGCTCGTCTTGAGTAAAAGCGTGGGAAAATTAAGATGGTAAATCAAGGTTTGAGCCGAGGACATGCCTGTCTTTTGAAGGAGGCTTCAGGTTAAAAAAGAAATAGGCCCCAATAAAGGAAACTATTGGTAGCACAGGGTTGAAATGAGGGGGTCCTTGGTGCTCTCTGAGCTTGGTTGTTTTCACACGCCCACGTTTCACTACCCAGCTAGGGTACGTGATCAGCGCGCCGATGGTGTGAGAATGAAACGTCTGCGAGAAAAATTAATTTAGAACAATTATTATTCAGGGGAACGACTTGCCTCCAGAAGTTGTGGTGCTCCAACACTGGAAGTTTTTATGAATTGGCAGCCATTTGGCTGAAATGGTATGGGGTTTCCTGCCTAGACAGGGGGTTGGACTAGAAGACCTCCAAGGTCCCTTCCAACTCTGTTATTCTATTCTAAAACAATGAAGCTCGGAGAGCAGCAATGTCCCCTCAAAGAAGTAGGCCCAGAAGAATACTAAACTCTTTTTTTTGATAGAAAAAAGAATTCTTTCCCCCCCATAAAACCATGAAATGTGGACAGGATGTTCTCCTTCTTTCCCTCTTATATACCAAACAAACAAATCCATTTGGTTTAGTGGTTAAGATACTAGGCTAGAAACAAGGAGACATGAGTTCTAATCCTGACATAGCCACACACAAAAACCAGCTGGATGACTCTGGACCAGTCACAGGGAGGTGCTGAGTTCCAGTCCAACCTTAGACATGAAATCTTACTTGTGTGACCTTGGGGCAGCCCCACATTCTCTCAGCCCAACACACCTCACAGGTCAAGGCAGGCAATTCTTGAGTTTCTTCCTCGCTCTTTCCGGTTCTCCGGGGTTAAGCCCACGATTTGTTTAAAGCCTCTGCAAAGCTTCCCCCAAGGTCATGTCTGTGTCATCATCTGGCAACCCTCTGACCTTCTTCTCCAAACCAAGAAGACCCGTGAGAGGAACACAACGGAAGCTTCTCCAAGGATCGTGTCCAAAGCCCCAAAAGAAGAGTCTTATAGGATCAGAAGTGGCCAACTACGGCCCCTCCTTTAGACCTGTGGACTTTAAACTCCCAGGATTCCTGAGCTGGCTGGCTCAGGGATTCTGGGTATTGAAGTCCACAGGTCGTAAAGGGACCATAGCTGCCCACTTCTGCTCCTCCAGGATGAACAGGATGAGACCATAACTTGGTCCTCAACACCAATAAGACCAAGGAGCTGATAGTGGACTCTAGAAGGAGCAGATCAAGGAGCCTCCAGCCCTGGCTTATCAGTGGAGACCGAGTGGAGCAAGTGGCCAGTTTTAAGTTTCTGGGTGTTACCCTAAAAGAGGACCTGACCTGGAGTGCTCACATTGCAGCCCTGGTCAAAAGGGCCCAGCAGAGATTAGATTACCTGAGGTTTCTCAGGAAACGACAACTGGATGAAAAACTGCTGGTGACCTTCTACCACTGCATCATAGAGAGTATTTTAACTTAATGCACCTTTCTATGGTTTGCCACTTGCACAGGGGCAGATAGGACTGCACTCCAGAGGGTTCATGTCATTGCCCAGAAGATCATTGGTTGCCTCTCCCCTCTTTGGAAGAGCTTTACAGCTCCCGCTGCCTTAAGAAAGTTCAAAACATTCTCAAAGATCCATCCTCATCCTGGGCACCACCTTTTTTTGAACTATCAGGCAGACAGTACAGAATAATAAAAACAAGGACAAATAGGCTGAAAAACAGCTTCTATCCCAGGGCAGTAACTATACTGAATTCTACTATATAGTGCAATATTAATGCGATATCAGGGGTTTTCAATTCAATTGTATAGAATGCAAAGGATGTGTGTATTTTATTTTTTTATAGTTATAATAACATGCATTGAAGATGGTGTTTGATTTCATTGTACGAGGTGCAATGAGAATAAAGTAAACTAAAACTTCCCAATGACTATTTAAACATGCCAAGACCCAACACTCTCAAAACCCAGGATTAGCTCCTCCGGACCAACCCAAAAGCCCAAAGCTACGCTCAATTATCGTTTATACCTTCACATACCTCTTGCCTAACCAGACCAAAAACGCCCACCAAACCCAGTCACTGAGTCCAGAGTCCATGAAACTTTCCGCAGAAAGCAAATAATGTACCTCAAGGCACATCCTGGACTTTTTAATAAAGCAGGTGGGAGGCAGAAAAAATGCCAAGCGTTCAGTGACAAAGGCCCGCTGGGGAGCGGATCCACCGTAAGGCGTGAAGCAACTCTTGTTTGCAAAATCTGACCTCTAAATTCCATTTAAAAAGGGGAAAAAAAGAAAGAAAGAAACAGGAAGGGAGGTGTCAACCTTCCAGGGTTAGTAGCATGTCCATAAGTGGAATAAAAAAGTACCAGGCTATGACAAAGCCTCAAAACAAACACAGAAAACCAGTGCTGATGACTAATGGTGGATGCATTTGACCGAGAAGAGGTCATATATGGTACTGGAGTGTCACCTCCTCTTAATCACAACTGGTTCGGAGGGAAGCGGATGGGGACTTCCCAGATCAGTCGCTATGATTCCTATGCAGGTTGAGAAACTGGAACAATGTCCTGGGAGGAGGGACATTCATTCACAGGTAGTCCTCAACTTACAACCAGAATTGAGCCTCAAATTTCTGTGGTTAAGTGAGGAGGGATTTTGTGAAGTGACTTTTGGCCCGTTTTACGACGATTGTGCAGAAAGGAGTAGATTAACATTAGCAATTAGCGAGCAAGACGAGAAAGAATTATTTTAAGGTACAGGATTTGTTTTACACAATGGTTAGATAGAAAAGTGGAAGACTAAAGTATAATTCAATAGTAACGATACGTAATAATGGATTATTTTAGAATGACTCTTCATATGAATTACTTGGCAAGAAGTGAGATTTGCTCTAAAGGATAACGTGGATTTGAAACTAAAATTTAATGATGGTGTAATAATAATATAATATGACATAGGAAGTTGGTTAATGTAATATGAATGTAAATTTAAATTCGAGAGGGAAAGACTATATTGTGCACGAGAATTATGTACCAACCGAGACACTGTACAATTGAAAGATGGTTTTATTTTGTTTTATGTTTGTATTTGTCTATGTTTGTTGTTAAAAATAAAAAAACTATATATCTATATATCTATATCTCTATCATCTATCTATCTATCTATCTATCTATCTATCTATCATCTATCTATCTAAAGACAATTTTGTATCCCAGTTGAATCGCCGCCGTTCTTAAATTAATAACGTGGTTGTTAAGTGAACCTGGTTTCCTCACCGACTTGGCTTGTCAGAAAGGTTGCAAAAGGAGATCGCAGGACTCCGGGGGGATACTGTGACCATCGTAAATGTGAATCAGCTGTCAAGCATCCGAATGCAAATCACGTGAGTGTGGGGATGCCCCAATGGTCATCAAGTGTGAAAAACGGTCCGATGTCACTTTTTTCAGCGCCGTTGTAAACTTCAAACGGTCACTAAACGAACGGTTGTAAGTTGAGGGTTACCTCTATGTGTAAAGTTGTAGAAAGTCTCCAGACTGGAGAGTCTGTTGTTCTTGTTATGGGCAAAACCACGCGGTTGGTTTCATTGCCATTCCTTACAATAAGTGAAGAATTTATTCAGGAAACCATTCCAAAACTTACTGATATCTTAGGGCAGTGATACTTAACCTTTTCGGCACCAAGTGCCCAAAGTGCACCCCACACACATGTGCCTTGCCCCCTGCACATGCGTGTAAACCCCCCCTGCCCCGCATGTGTGACTTCTGTGCATGCCCCCACCCACCCCGTGCATGCACAGCAGAGATCCGAAGACCATCTGACTGGCAGGAGGAGCACACGCTGCGCAGCGCAGCTGGGGCGATGGCTCACGTGCCCAGGGAGAGGGCCGTAGGTTTGCCATCACGGTCTTAGGGGGTCGAACTCAAGGCCCGTGGCCGAAGCCGGCCCGCGGGGTGCTTAGATCTGGCCCACGGGGACGCCCTAGAAACAGTGGACCGGCCTACGGTGCCTTTGCCAGCAAAAACAGAGTGTGGCCCTCCCAAGCTCCGTTTTCGCTGGCAGAGGGCTGCGGGAGGCTATTGCGGCTGAAAACAGGGCTCGGGAGCCTGTTTTCGCTAGCAGAACACTTGGGCCACCACAGATACCCCCGACACGAGTGACGTCAAGCTGGCCATGCCACCCCCCCCCCCCACCGTCCCCTCCACGGCCAAACACAACCCCGATGTGGCCCTCAATGAAATCGAGTTTGACACCCCTTTCTCAGTTTTGGGACCGGCTGATGGGATGTAAACGTCGTACAAATATTTACAGTTATTACCAAAATCAAAAGTGATGGCCAGGAAGGAGGCTGGTTAGGGAGAGAGCTCCCCATCCTTGCCACACGAGGAATGTGTGGGGGTGGAAGGAAGGGAATGGCTGACACATCCACAGGCGCGCACACGCACGCACACACACACAGACACAAACGTACAAACCTCGTTGTCTAACGTAAGGGAGCAGATCTGCTGTTACTTGTCTGGTTCCCTGGAACAGAACGGAGAAACCAGGAGAAGAATCACGAAGAAGTGAAGAAATGTGTTGGATGCCAGGCTGAGTTTCGGTGGCGAAACATCTTGGTCCCCACCTCCGTTCTCCTTCGGTTTATGGACCAGGCCAGAATCTCCACCAGTGTTTAAGTGGGATCTATTTGCGGTCCCAAGAACCACTCGGTCACCTCTGGACTGGGACAGCGGGGGGAAGCACCCCTATTCTGCCTGTCCTGTACAAATACTACACAAAGGCAGATAGATCAATTCCACAAAGCATCCACACAGTCTTTTTTATTGGTTCATCAGGCATCCTGTCAACTCACATTTATGATGAGGTTCTTCTTAATGTCCAATCCTTTGCCTATCTGAATTGTGGTGTAAATGATATTAATCTTTCTATCCCATAGTCGCAGAGGCAGGGGGTAGAGGTGCCACCACAAGGCTGTGTTCAGGCCAGAGTGAGGGAGCCTCCCCCAACCCAAAACAAGAGTCAATTTAGTGACCAATCAGGATTACAGATGTGGCCACATGACATGGTCTACATTTCCCGGGATACCTTTAACTACATTTACTGTGATGCATTCCCTTAAGGGGACAGCTCACAATTCCTAACTAACTATCCCAAATCCCATTAACTCTAAACTGTCTGGACAGCACAACCCCCATCCAAGTGTCAACCACTCCAAACTCTTTCGCTGATGGGACCCTAACCTGGATTAAGAACCGGGGGAAAAAAGATTGCAAGATTGGACGCAACTTATTGAACAGAGTTTCGCCTTGCTTGGCCATGGAAATTAGGGGTCTTACCACTGTGGTCATAAACCTGAGGACTACCTGGCGTTTCAACCTAGCTTGATCTGCAATATTTTCGACGTTATCCAAAGCCAGTCTACTCACTTTTTTTTTTTTTTTTTTTGCAGCCTACTGTATAACAGCTGTGACATTGAGGTCGTCCTTCTTGCAAGGAACAAATTGAAGATCTTATATTTTTGCTGCAGATATTCCTATCCCCCACCCCCAATTGCTTTCCCCCACCCACTCCCCTGATAGGAGTGTGCAAGTCGTGTGTGCAAACACACGCCCCGCTTCCACAAGACGACACTTTTGATTCGCAGGAGGAGAAACGGGTTTTCTTCAGCCTGCAACCGATGAGGAATCACAATGGGATCGGAGATCCTTCCAATTAGGATCAGGGACGTCCAGTGCGCAGATCCTCGTTTAACCATAAACCGCTCGATCGGCCTTCCTCTGTGGAATTGTTCCAAGGGATTTCAAACAGTTGGGGGGGGGGTTCCCCCACCCTTGGCAATTTTAAGACCTGTGGACTTCAACTCCCAGAATTCCCTATCCTGCATTCATCACCCAGCCAGCTTTCACGCCTAAAGTGGAGCTAGAACTCCCAGTCTCCTGGTGATTGGCCCAAAGTCGCCCATCCAGCTTTCATCTCTAAGACTGAACTAGAACTCATTGTCTCCTAGTGATTGGCCCAAAGTCACTCAGCCAGCTTTCATGGCTAAGACAGAACTTGAACTCCCGGCCTCCTGGTGATTGGCCCAAAGTCACCCAGCCAGCCAGCCAGCTTTCATGCCAAAGGTGGGACTAGAACTCACTGTCTCCTGGTGTCTTTAACAACTAGACCAAACTGCTTATGGTCAGGGCTGCGTTTACCCCTCCCCTCCTCCAAACCTGTGTGCGTGTGACTCAGAACAAGGCGTCAGGCCAAGCACCAGACTTCACGTCACTCCTTGCAAGAGGAAGCATTTTGGATTTCCAGTAATCTGCACAGCAGGATGAGCAAAGAGTCAACCGAGGGCCACCCTTGCCTCACCTCCTTTTTCATTTGGTAGGGGCAAGCCAGGATGGACTCTTTGCCGGCTGGGGAATTCTGGGAGTTGAAGTCCACCGCTCTTCAAGCTGCCAAGGTGGAGAAACACTGCAGCAGGGCACCCTACTACAAAACCAACGCTACCTGAAGAGGACCAATGCCCATGCTGGATGTGGCCCGCAACCACGGTTCATTTCAGGGGTCGGCAACCTTAAACACCGAAAGAGCCACCTAACGCTCCCTGTTCAATTCTGGAGCTGTCCAGAAGTCCAGTTTCCCCACCATAGAGTCTCCTTCTAGCGTGGCGTCCTTTTTCCTCTGCTGACCGGAAGTCTGGTTCTCCCACCATAGAGTGTCCTCATAGCAAGGTGCCCTTTTTCCTCTACCTGTCCTACACAAAAGCCCTATCAATTGTGGAGCCGACTGGCAACAGGGAGATGCAGCAGAGGGAGGAAAGAGCCACATGCGGCTCCAGAGCCGCGTGTTGCTGACTCCTGGTTTATCCCATGGCAGAGTCCATAGGCAGAAAGGGAATTTTGTTGCAACAACGTTCAGATTCCTGACACTGCTGTGTGTATATATCCGTGATGGCGAACCTATGGCATGCATGCCAGAGGTGGCATGCAGAGCCTTCTCTGTGGGCATGCTCTGTCATCGCCAGCTGCTCTTCTGGTTTCTGGTGCACAGAACCCTCTCTGTGGGGCATGTGCGCTGGCCAGCTGGTCTTTGTGGGCACTGGAGCACCTGAGAACAGTCCAAAAAACAGGCCGTTTTCAGACCATTTTTGGCCTGAAAAACGGCCTGAAAACGCCCCAAAAATGGCCTGAAAATGTCCCCAAAACAGTCCCCAAAACAGCCTGAAAATGACCAAAAACAGGCATGCGTGCACTGGCAAGCTGGTCTTTGGGTTTCCAGCACTTGGGCATGCACACATGCACACACATTCCAGTTTGGGCACTCAGTGCCAAAAAGGTTTGCCATCGCTGGCATATATATTTGTAGTTTGTGCCTCTGTCCTACAGATCCGAGCTAGGAGAAGATCCAGGCGCTCCCATCAAACGCAGTCAAAATGGATCCCAGAGCAGGCTGATATGTGTATGTGTGTATTCAGAAGCCTGATGATGGCAGATGAGATTCTGCCGAAACGTTGCTACAACTTTAAAAGCACAACTACAATGATGTGGGAAAATACCCGAACAAAGATGAATGCCATACATGTAAGTACCCGCGAAAACTTAAGAAAACATTTATATTTATATTTATATTTATATTTATATTTATATTTATATTTATATTTATATTTATATTTATATTATTTATATTTATATTTATATTATTTATTTATCTCGGTCCATCACCATCCCTACTGAAGCTACACAAACTTATTCTTCTCCCGGACCGGTTTCCAAAACAGGACAGTAGAAAAAAAACCAGAGGCTGGTTGGACCAGCTCTGCTTAAGAACATACCGGTTTCCCAGAGGAAGTTCTCAGAAACGGAGCAAAAAAAAAAATGGCTGGGAATGAAAACCCCACCTGCAAAACCTCGGCGCCCACAAAACGTCTCTACTTTTAAAGCTTTGGCGCTTTAAAAGCTTTAACCACAAGCGTTAAAACGGTAGCTTGCTTCTTTTAGCAAAAATGCTTTTTTTTAAAAAAAAAGAGAGAGAGAGAGAGAGAAAATTTCTCAGCCAGATACAGGTTGCCCTTGACTTATGACAATTGAGCCCAGGTATTTCCGTTGCTAAGCAAGTTAAGTTAAGTGAGTCACCCCACCTCCGTTCCTGCCAGAGTTAAGCGAATCGTGCAGTTAAGTGACACGGTCTTTAAGTGAATCTGGTTTTCCCACCTAGTTTGCTGGCCAGGAGGTCGCATAAACACGAGTCAGTGGCCGTGTATCTGGGAATGTGATCACGCGACCACAGAGTTGCTGCACCGGTCGGGTGGAAAATGGTCGGGTGGAAAATGGTCATCGCAAGTCAACTTTCTTCAGTCCCATTCTTGGCCGTAATGGGATCGAAAGGGCCTTAGAGAGGAACTCAGGGGGGGAAAAGCCACCGAGAATTCCCATCATTCTTCTGCCTTATTAGGGCTGCAGAAGCGTGTAATTTGGTTTTGTTCTGAGCGAGAGAGATTTAGGAGGGGGAGCGTCAGCAGGAAGCCGCTTTGAGGGGTGGGGTTGGAAGCAGGGAAAACAGAAGCTGGGTGGCAGAGATCACAATCCCAAAGCGGCGGTGTGGCCGAGCCCTGGCAGGACCGCGCTTCCCCAAATGCCGGAATGTCTCAAGGGGTGGGCAGGTGCGTGGAAGACTCTTGAAAAGAGAAGCGGTAACCTTCTGGAGCGAGACGCACCCTTCGCCGTTCGAAACCCAGCACACTGAAACTTTTTTTAAAAAAAAATGAACATCACAGGCCTGGTGTCGCAATGCCAGCCACTTTCAGAAATCGGGCAGACTTCAACTCCCAGAATTCTCCAGCCAGCCACATGGAGGACAGAGGTCCCCAAACTTGACAGCTTTAAGACTGGTGGACTTCAACTCCCAGAATTCCCCAGTCATCAATACGTAGAACAGAGGTCCCTAAACTTGGCCGCTTTAAGACTGGTGGACTTCAACTCCCAGAATTCCCCAGTCATCAATACGTAGAACAGAGGTCCCTAAACTTGGCCGCTTTAAGAATGGTGGACTTCAACTCTCAGAATTCCTCCTCTAGTCACGTTAGCTGAGGAATTCTGGGAGTTGAAGTCGACAAGTCTTAAAGTGGCCAAGTTGGAAGACTCTTGCCCTAAATCCTACAGAAATCCCAATTCTGTTAAGAACCTGCTAGATGAGGGGTCCCTAAACTTGGCCCCTTTAAGACTGGTGGACTTCAACTCCCAGAATTCCTCCTCCAGTCACGTTAGCTCAGGAATTCAGCCATTCATTATGCTATAATCATAATATTTAACAGCATTTTAAATCTATTTTTTTATAATCTGGGGGGGGAGATGAGGGGGGGGAAGTAAAGTTTACAGTAAACATAAATTTATCTTAAAGTCAGCAAGATCACTCAAATGGACTCCCTAAAACTTGGAGATGGACCAGGCTGCCTCTAAGCAGGAAGCATAAGGGGGAATTCATAGGGTTGAGCACCTACCTAAAAGCAACTGACAGGCCCCCTCCCCTCACTTCTGGTTCATCCACGCAACAGGCTGGATTACAACTCCCCTACAAACCATCTTTGGGAGTTGGTGGTCCCACACACCTGGGAGGAAAGCCTGGCTGAAGTGGGACCACTTCCTACTTTCCCCGTCCTTGATCAATGTTGCAACCTGGAGCTCTTTCCTCACCTGTCTCCGGCTCTGCTACTTTATGCCCTTCCCTGCCTTTCACCCAGTCACTGACCTGTGCAAAGAACTATGAATCATGGTCAGAAAGAGCGTGAGGAAAGGAAAGGACACCCCATTCACCTTTTCCAAGGCCATTGTTCCTCTTGGGGCTTGTTGCAATTTTGCAAAACCCTGCTGGTTCCCACAAGCAGGCGACACCACCCCTTCTCACAGGGCAGGGTGACGTAATCCCCGGCCCTTTGAAAACCGAGATAATGATCAGGATCTATGACGCGATGATGTGGCCTACCGCAGCGTTTCTCAACCTGAGCAAGCTCCAAGATAGGTGGACTTTAATTCCCAGAACTCTCCACCCACCCTGGATGGACTTCAGCTCCCATGCTGCACGGGGAGTGGTGAGAGTTGAAGTCGACAAATCTTCCAGGTTGTTCAGGCCCAGCTACGGTGGCTTACAGGAACACAAGCTGGATCAGAATGAAGATGTTTTGGTTCTCATTCTCTGCAGGCAGGCAGGCAGGGAGGGAGGGAGGGGAATGAGAAGAAGTAAGGAAGGAAGAACAAAAAGAAGGAAGAAAGGAAGAATAAAGAAGGGGTAATGAGAAGGAAAGGAAGGAAGGAGGGGTAACAAAAGAAGGAAGAAAGGGTAACAAAAAGAAGGAAGGAAGGAAGGAAGGAAGGAAGGAAGGAAGGAAGGAAGGAAGGAAGGAAACAAAAGAAGGAAGGAAGAATGAGAAGGAAGGAGTAGGAAGGAAGGAAGGAAGGAAGGAAGGAAGGAAGGAAGGAAGGATGGAGTAATGAGAAGGAAGGATGAGTACGAGAAGGAAGGAAGGAAGGAAGGAAGGAAGGAAGGAAGGAAGGAAGGAAGGAAGGAAGGAAGGAAGGAAGGAAGGAAGGGGTAATGAGAAGGAAGGATGGAGTAATGAGAAGAAGGAAGGATGGAGTAACGAAGGAAGGAAGGAAAGAAGGAAGGAAGGAAGAAAAGAAGGAAGGAGTAATGAGAAGAAGGAAGGAAGGAGTAACAGGAAGGAAGGAAGGAAGGAAGGAAGGAAGGAAGGAAGGAAGGAAGGAAGGAAGGAAGGAAGGAAGGAAGGAAGGAAGGAAGGAAGTTGTCCTACACCATCCAACTACCATTTGGTATTCTCCAGATGTGCTAGACTACAACTCTCACGATTCCTACTTAATAAAAACCCCTGGAAAGCATCAACTGCGGTGACATTTCTTAGCAGTTACAAGAACGTAACTCTGACTGCCCCTTCTCCATTAGGCACACCTGCATATAAAATATTGCAGGTCCTTCAACGGATAACCCCTAACTGAGTAAGTCTTAAAACCTCTTTCCCCACATGGACGGGATGCACACAACCCCTCAAAGCACATGGGGGCAAGCGCTAAAGGCCATGGCTTCCTGCGTAATGTCGATTTTGCTTTCCATTTCTTCCCTGACAGGGTGGAGAGCGGCCCGGCCTCAGGAGACAGAATCCCTCCCACACAATGGGACTTCGAGTGCCAGGCTAAGCTTTCAGCAAGTTTACTCTTGCATCGAGCTGCTCTTAAGTGCCACTTGTAATGAAGCCGACCTCTGACTCTCTCTCTCTCTCTCACATGCCAAAAGCACAAAGGCTTGGAACGGCTGAACGAGTGCAATTCCGCCCTCTAAAAATTCAAATATCAATGCCCAGTATGAAATGTTTAAGGATCTTTGGTGCCAAGATGCATAGACCACAGTCTAAGGTTGACTCAGCCTTTCATCCTCCCCAGGTGGGTAAAATGAGGACCCAAATTGTTGGGGGCAAGAGGCCGACTCTATAAGCCACTTAGAGAGGCCTGTAAAAGCCCTGTGAAGCAGTATATAAGTCTGCTATCTTCCTTCCTTCCTTCTCTCTGAACCTTTCTCCTCCCTTCCTTCTCTGATCCTTCCTTCTCTCTCTCTCTGATCCCTCCCTTCGCTTCCCCTTCCTTCCTGTTAGAATGCAGTATTGCAGGCTGACTCTGCCCACTGCCAGCAGTTCGATCCTGACCGACTCAAGGCTGACTCAGCTTTCCATCCTTCCAAGGTGGGTCAAATGAGGACCCAGATTGTTGAGGGCAAGAGGATGACTCAGTGTAAACCGCTTAGAGAGGGCTGTAAAAGCAGTGTAAGGCGGTATATTCCTGGATGGGGAATTCTGGGAGTTGAAGTCCACCCATCTTAAAAGTTGCCACAGTTGAGGCACGTGTTTTAAAAGGATGGCTTTCCGAAACTTATGGGGAGTTGTCTAAAAACCCCGGCTAAGGGTTCAAGATCGCTTCCCCACAACTTGGTGATATGCTTGCTGGGGAATTCTGGGAATTGAAGTCCACATTATCTTAAACTTGCCCAAAAAATCTGCTGGCTACATTCAATGGAACCCTAAATTGACAGCTGGCAAATTTCCCCATCACTCCCTGCCTCCTTTAAAAGGAATTCTACATCCTTTCCAAGATAGGGCTCTAAAAATAGTTTAATTATTGACAAAGCAATAGCATGGGAAGTCAAAAGCTAAACTTGTTTGCTTGGGTAAGTGGGGGAGGGAAGAGAAGGCAGGAGGAAACGGAGAAGGGGAGAAAATGGGATTTAGTTACCAGGCGCTCCACAGAAACACTGTTTTGAATTATACATCCGGCCATGAAAATTTTAGTAGCTACCCCCTTCAGCTCCGCTGGATGCAAGGAACAAACCATCCAGGACGCCCTAAGAGACAAGCTAAGGCTTGTCTGGGCAAAATATGTACTGTCACATGCTGTTTGCTTACAAGTGGCTTGTCAAGCAAGGATGAAGCCACAAAGCGCCAAAAATAATGCTAGTAACCGGGCAGGAAATCCCGGCAACCATCATTTCTTTAAGGTGTGCATGCGAAGATGCGGGAAGTCCTCGACTTCCAACCATTCATTCAGTGACTGTTCAACGTTACAACGGCACTGGGAAAGAGAGACCTATGGCTGTTTTTTTTCCAGACAACTGTTGCAGAAGCCCTGTGGTCAAACGATCAAAATCCAGACGCTTGGTGGACATGTGTAGAAGCCAAAAACACTGGACAAAAATACATACGTGGTTGGGGGGAATGACACAACAGCATATTGATTTAAAACCTGAAATATTCCTGTTGGGGAATCTTACCTGAATAATATCAATGTAATGAATATGGTAGTAATTTTGATTATTGTCACACAAGATATCTGTACGATACGTTAAATGGAAGATGAATTGTTTGTACTCACAAAAAAATAACAACCGTTTGTTCGATCTTAACTGTCTCGCTCAGCAACGAAAATCTTGAGCTCAGTGGTGCTTGTAAAGTTGTGGACTACGTGAATGTGTGCAGGAAGCTACCGCGTTGTCAACTTTCTCACGAAAAAGCGGCCGGGGGGCAGCTGACTCCTCGTATGTTTTTTCTCCCTCCGGCCAAAGGCCGTTCCTGACCGAATGCCAACAGTGCGGTCGCCAACAGTGCGGTCAACCGGGAGACGAGCTCTTCAAGGCACAGATATGTCACCATCGGTGCTTTGACTAAACAACTCCCTGCTGCACAATTTGCACAAGGGGAACAAGGGGTCACACCCCAGACACCACGAGACCCCTGCCGCCAGAGCTTGCCACCCGCCAAAAAATGCCGGACCAGGGGGAATGTAGTCTGACGAGAAAATCCAGATTGTGTTACCTTTCCGCATGATGCAATGAGTTGCCAGAATTGGCTAATTACAGGAGGGGGGCAAGGGAGATTATATAATATACACCAATATAGATAGATAGATAGATAGATAGATAGATAGATAGATAGATAGATAGATAGATAGAGATAGAGATAATAGATTGATAGATGATAGATTGATTTAGAGATGATAGCTAGAGAGCGGTGGTAGATGATAGATGGATAGTGATGATAGTTAGATAGCGATGATAGAGGGATAGAGAGTGATGATAAGAGTCCTTGTGTGTGTGTGTGTGGTCCTCAACTTAGCACCATTCATTTAGTGACTGTTTGAATTGACAACGGCATCGAAAAAAGTGCCTTATGACCATTTCTCACACTTACAACGCTGCAGCAGCATCACAATTTGGAGGCTTGGCAACTGACATTCATTTATGACGGTTGCAGGGCTCCCGGGGGGTGGTGGTGTCACGCCATCCCCTTTCGCGACCTTCGGACAAGCCCAGTCCATGGGAAAGCCAAGGTCCCTTAACAACCATGTTACTAACTTAACGACCACAGCAATCCGCTTAATGACTGCGGCAAGGCAGGTTGTAAAATGTAAGATGGATAGATAAGAGTGATAGCCAGATAGATATGATAGACAGCTAGATAGTAATGAGAGAGATGATAGATATCAATGATGATAAGGGGCAAGACTCCCTTATCAACTGTCCTGCGTCATAATTTGGGGGTTTGGGGCTCAGTTTTGTGCTCCTAAGGACTATCTAGCCTGTATCTTCCACAACTCTCTCTTAGCCAACAGAAATCTGGGCTCAGGTGTGCTCTCTAAGCCCAGAACTACCTGTACTTCTAAATCAGAGGTCTCCCAACTTGGCAATTTTTTAAGACTTGTGGACTTCAACTCCCAGAATTCTCCAGCCAGCTATGCTGGGATTTGAAGTCCACAAGTCTTTAAGTTGCCAAGTTTGGGGACCCCTGTTCTAAATTAATCAATGACAAATTTCACAGTTATGAACACTTTGTGTTTTGAAATCCCCAGTTTGCCTGTAATTAAAATATTTTGCTCTTTTCCCCCCCAAGTACTCCTAACTTCTTCCAACTGTTAACAAGACATAAAATGACAATAAAAATAAAGAAAAAAAACCACCCCATCCTCACAACCGCAAGGCGAAACATATTTTTCTTTTTCTTTTAGGGCTTAACGTGTCTTTTGTAGGCATTGTGGAGCTTCAGCTGTCCCTGCTGCAGTCATTCAGCCAGGAGTCCCAAATCTAACGTCCTGGAGGAAGGTTGGCCTTCGGGCAACTGTTTTGCTATCTTCCCCAAGCCAAGACGACGACAAAACTCAAAAGGAGGAAAAAACAGGGTCAGGGATGCCAGGAATTCACTCATCCTGACAACATTTCTGAAATCAAGTTCACTGAAGAAACCAATGGTCAAACACACACACACAAATTGCAGACTACACATACTTCCGCATTCTGCGTGCATTGTTAGGCTGTCAGCACTCTGGGGCTCCAACCACAGGGGCAAAGTTTCCCTTCCTGGGTATTGATTTTTTTTCTTTCTTATTAAGCTTTTGCTTTTTTCTTTAAAAAAAAAAAAAAAAAACATCTGTTGGCTTAGAAAAGTATTAGGAGAACATTCCTAAGCAGGAACTGGAGAATCTGTCTGGCTTTTTCCCCCAATTCCCCCACCCCCATGTTCATTTTCCAAGTCAACTCTGGAATTTGGCTGGGTTTTCTTAACTTGCAAGGAGACACCTGAAAACAATGGGAGGAGTATTTAGAAAAGAAAAAAAAGAAAAAAAAGGAAACCTTTGAAGAACAAAAGACACAGTGCAGACAAAGTCTTGTTTCAAAAAAACAAACTCAGATCTTTGTCTAAAAAGTTGCTCTACCTGTCTCCAATGCGCCTTTTTTTTTTTTTAATGTTTACGGCTGTCTCCTTATATGGGAAGGAAGGACAGGTTTGAGAAAGAGGTTAGCTAAAGGCAAAAACAACCCCAAGAAATGGGTGGGGGCTGGGAACCACTTTTTCTACTCTGCAGGCCGCTGTGCGTCTTTTAATATAGTTTTTTTTGGCCAAGTGTGAATCAGACACGCAAGGAATTTGTCTCTGGTGCAGCAGCTCTCAATGTGCATGCAAAAGCAACAGAGTTGATAATATAATAATACCAATAAGATGAAGGATAATAATGATGATGGAGATGATGGCACAAGGGAGGAAAAACTGTCTTTGGCTCTAGTTGTTTTGGCATGCAATGTTCTATATAGCAAGGAGAGGTTGAAACAGCTTATGTCCAGGAAATGAGGGGTCTGTAGAAGTTTTTAAAAAGGTGTTGGATAACCATTTGTCTGAAGTGGTGTAGGGCTTCCTACCTAAGCAGGGGGTTGGACTAGAAGACCTCCAAGGTCCCTTCCAACTCTGTTATTCTATTCTATTCTATTCTATTCTATTCTATTCTATTCTATTCTATTCTATTCTATTCTATTCTATTCTATTCTATTCTATTCTATTCTATTCTATTCCTATTCCTATTCTACTCTATTTTCTCCGCCTTCCTTCTGACCAGAGCAATATATAGGTCCTCAATTGAAGGCAGGCTGATTGCAATTGTGGTTTCTGCCATCCTAACTATCCGGATGTTAACTATCCAGAGTTAACTATCCTAACGATGGGAGTCTGTACCCCTTTTCTGTTTGGTTGTTGTACCAAACCAGACAGTTATAATACCTGTGGGACAGAAGAGAGATCTGCAAAACATCCTCAAATAAGGTCAGCAAGTCGTTCTTGGAGAATACAGAAAAGAGAGAAGGTCACCCAAGTTTTGAAGATGGCACAACTTGCTGGAAACCACGCACACACGCACACACACACACAGACAGGTCAAAGCCAAAATGGAAAATGTGTCTCATTCACCAGCCATTTCACCGACGGTCATAAAGAGGCTGGAAAAATAAATCCTCGCCTGCTGTGAGTCCAGAATTGTCTTCAGCAAACCATGGAGAGGATGCGTTATGAAATTAAAACATAGCCTTGCTCCGTTTTTAAACCAGGAGTCAAATTAAAACCCAGCCTTGTTTCATTTTTAAACCAGGAATCAAAATAAAACCTAGTTTTGATCCATTTTTAAACCGGGAATCAAAATAAAACCCAGCCTTGTTTCATTTTTAAACCGGGAATCAAAATAAAACCTAGTTTTGATCCGTTTTTAAACCGGGAATCAAAATAAAACCCAGCCTTGTTCCATTTCTAAACCAGGAATCGCTAACTTAGGGAGGCTGACATTAGAAACAAGCAATTTAGTTCTAAGATAGAGGTGGTCAACAGTTCTCCAGCTTTGGTCATCTTGGAGTTGAGTCCCGCTGTGAAATAAGAGGTGGTAGTAACTAACTGGAAGGAGGCATGCTTTCTGAGCCCTCTCCCAGTGCCACCACTAGGGTTCATGCATGGTGCAACATGTTCCCTTTGAATGTTCTCCTTGAAAAGAACATGTGGCCTTACTCAGCCTAAGCCAGCATCTCCCACCATTGGTAGACAATGGATGTTGCTGATGGAGCTTCAATAGAATGAGGTTAACCCAGAGGTCCCCAAACTTGGGTTCTTTGAGACTGATGGAGTTCAACTCCCAGAATTCCTCCTCCAGTCATGTTAGCTGAGGAATTCTGGGAGTTGAAGTCCACAAGTCTTAAACTTGCCAAGTTGGAAGACTCTTGCCCTAAATCCTACAGAAATCCCAATTCTGTTAAGAACCTGCTAGATCAGGGCTCCCCAAACTTGGCCACTTTAAGACTGGTGGACAGCTAAGCTGGCTGGAGAATTCTGGGAGTTGAAGTCCACAAGTCTTAAAGTGGCCAAGTTTGGAGACCTCTGGGTTAAAGGCAAAGAAGAGAGAATCAGAATCGGGGGTACAGATGGGGGTACAATTTGCTGACTGGTGAGGAACCCCTTCAAACGGTGATGGAGAACTAGCTCAGTTTCCACGGGCAGGACCGAAAGATGCGAAGATGGGCTCAACCCCGGAGTTCAACGGTTCTAAAATTAGCCTTTAAAAGAAACGCCAACAGACTGTGCCATTCTGAAGTCAGGTTGACTCCTACATATAAATTTTAAAAAAATAGATCTGTGGGCCTTTTTTCAGGCTTCTAAATTTGGAAAAGGCATATTCTGAATGTCCCGTGTGCTTTCGTTGGGTACATGGCTTTAACTCGGCAGGGGGAAACGGGAGGAAGGCCAGTTCTCAACCTAAATAAGAAACCATAATCCTCTACAGCCAGCCAAGACTCCTTTCTGTTTTTAGAGTCTCTATGAAGATTCTCAGTCCTCCAGGTCCTGGTTGTCCCAAAGGTACTTTCTTTTTTTTTTTTTTTTTAAAAGAGGCAACTGGACTTTCTTGGTTTTGCTTTGAAGAGGTTTCGCTTCTCATCTGAGAAGCTTCTTCAGCTCTGCTGAAGCAAAAGAGCTGAAGAAGCTTCTCGGATGAGAAGCGAAATGTCTTCCAAGAAAAAAGCAGTCCAGTTGCCTCTTGAAAAAGCACCTGCTAACAAATTCACAATGGAATTACAAGAGAGGGAAGATAAAGAATTCTATACGGCCTGGGAAAAATGGTGTGTCTGGTTAGAAAACAGAAAGAAAATATAATGCAAAAGTAGAAGCTTTAAAGCAGGGGTGTCCAACCATGGCAACTTTAAGACTTGTGGACTTTAACTCCCAGAATTCCTCAGCCAGCAAAGCTGGCTGAGGAATTCTGGGAGTTAAAGTCCACAAGTCTTAAAGTTGCCAAGGTTGGACACCCCTGCTTTAAAGTGTAATTGTAAATAGTGTGTGTGCATGTATGTATGTATGTACGTATGTATAGGAGAATGGTATAACTGATGTCACAAATAACTGTAAAGATGTATATAGAACTTGCTTTTTTAAAGGGGAAAATTTAATAAACTTTATATTAAAAAAAAAAAAACCTGCTTTAGAGCCAAGTCAGCATCCTGCAAAAGGCGCACGAACAAGCAACCTATCTCAGTCCTGACATCTCACAGCTTGGATGTGCTCCAACCCCCATAAAAGTTAAATCATGGCTGGTTACTCGGGCACATTTATCTCTGCCGGCTCTTCAAACTAACTCAAGCAAAATACTAATAACAATAATAATTTTTCAAGAAATGCCCAGGCAGCCCTGGACCGACTGCCAGAAACTTGGACACAGATCCTTAAGAGTGCAATTTATGGTCTGGGCTTTGTAAGAGATGGATGGAAGGAAGGAAGGTTCCAAGGTGTTTCTGAGCCAAGATTTGACTTCCTGGCTCTATACCAATCATGGAAGATGTTTCTCCGGGCTGGGAACAACTGGAAAATATACAGCGGGGATTCCTGTTTATTTTCAACGGCAGAGGCGGCCATGGCAGCAGCCACTGAAAAGGTACAGAGCTGTCACCTGCGAGACTAAACATCCTCAACGTCAATTCCTAAAACAAAACGCCTGACACACAATGCACAGCGTATTTCACACACAGGCACACACCTTCCATATGTTGCTTTAGGTTGCCTTATTTTGAGCTCGTCCAAAGGATAGGTTGCTTGTTCGTGCACCTTTTGCAGGATGCTGACTTGGCTCTAAAGCAGTTTTTTTTTCTTTTTTTATATAAAGTTTATTAAATTTTCACCTTTAAAAAAGCAAGTTCTATATACATCTTTGCAGTTATTTGTGACATCAGTTATACCATTCTCCTATACATACGTACATACATACACATACATGCACACACACTATTTACAATTACACTTTAAAGCTTCTACTTTTGCATTATATTTTCTTTCTGTTTTCTAACCAGACATACCATTTTTTCCGGGCCATATAGAATTCTTGATCTTCCCTCTCTTGTAATTCCATTGTGAATTTGTTAGCAGGTGCTTTTTCAAGAGGCAACTGGATTGCTTTTTTCTTTGAAGACATTTCGCTTCTCATCCAAGAAGCTTCTTCAGCTCTTTTGCTTCAGCAGAGTTGAAGAATCTTCTCAGATGAGAAGCGAAACCTCTTCAAAGCAAAACCAAGCAAAGTCCAATAGGACTTCAACTTCAACTCCAACTCCCAGTTAGTCCAGAGGTCTTAGACTTTGTGGCAACCAAAGTCCAATAGGGAAGCCAGATTCACTTAACAGCTGTGGCTTCTGACTTAAAACAACTGCAGCGATTCACTTACCGACGATGGCAAGAAAAATCATAAAATGGGGGGAGAGAAACTTGGGGGACCCCTGAAAGTAAAGCTGCAGATCAGATCAGATCAGAAACTCAGGTAATGGTTTCCACCCCCGGTGATCGGTCCACTTAGTGACCAAGTTGCCAGTCCCAATTTGTGGTGGCTGAACAAAAGGCTACCTGGGCAAAATTAGTGCTCAACAAGGCCTCCTTGCTGGAGAGGACTAGTTTTACAGGTTATATTCCGGTTTACCTGTGTCGTCTGTCCAAATTCATTCCTTCTGCTAGGAAAAAACGAAAAAACAAAAACAGAACCATTTCCCCCAAAGCCAAGAGATTGCAGTTCTCCTTGCTACTTTTTACGTTGCTTCTTGCAAGCTGCAACTTTTGGTATCTGCTCAATTGGGGACACTTGAAATACTGTTACACTGTCTTGCAGGCCCTCCCGAAACTTGGCCACTTTGAGGCTTTTGTGGCCTTCAACTCCCAGAATTCTCCAGCCAGCCGCGTCTGTTTCTTTTTCTCCTCTTCCCCCAAAGAGGAGAGATTGCAGAGGAAATGACTGCAAGAAAAAAAGCTATGCTGGTGCTGGGGGATTCTGGGAGTTGAAGTCCGCACGTCTTAAAGTTGGCCAAGTTTGGGGACCCCTGAATTCTAGCAGGTTCTTAACAGAATTGGGATTTCTGTAGGATTTAGGGCAGAGGTGTGCAAAAGGAGGAAGGAAGGAAGGAAGGAAGGAAGGAAGGAAGGAAGGAAGGAAGGAAGGAAGGAAGGAAGGAAGGAAGGAAGGAAGGAAGGAGCTATGCTGGCTGGAGAATTCTGGAAGCTGAAGTCCACCAGCCTTAAAATTGCCAAGTTTGGGAACCTCTGCACTATCAGCTTGCCGGCCTTTTTCAAAGCCAGGTAAAAAATACCCTTCCTATTCTAATGTATTTTTGAAAAGGGTGGGGGGGGGGGTTGCTGGCCTATTAAAAGCCCCGCTGGGAATTCTCCCGGGCCAATTAAGCAAAACGTCCCCAAATCCAAATCCTGCTAGTTGTGCAAACTTTTATTGTGTGGTCGTGTTTTGTTTTGTTTTTCTCAGTGGCTCTGCAGAAACAAAACAAAAGCTGTGGGGTGTGTGTGTGTGTGTATGTGCATCGCATCCATCATCCATTCGTAGAGGGCCAACAAAGGGATGCTTGTTGACGATCCCTGCAAGGACCACCCATTGCATTCAGAATTCTCCACACACTTGCAGCCTGCCTTTTTTTAGCAAGGTGGTTCGTCTCCAATTACGCGGGCTGCAGAAATGCACCTCAGTGAGGAACATCACATGCTTATTCAAATATTGGCGTTCGCGTTTGATGCTTGCCCCTCAGAGGGGTGGCTATCCAGGCCTTTTTTTCTGACCTTGTACAAATTCGACAATGCTTCCCATTCTATATTAACAGGATTCCCTCTTATGACCACAAACGGGAAATGCATTATTTTTTTTAAAAAAAATCGTTAATATAAACTACCTCGGTATTAACTGAAAGTAAAACTCACATCAGAAAACCTCCCAGGTGTGCCACTGTCCCTAAAGAGCTACATAATTGAATATACTATATATGTGGGGTCTGTATGTGTGTGTCTGTATAAATAGATAGTGGGGGCATTACCGGCTCTCCGGAACCTTAAATTTTCCAAAGTGAAAGGACATGAGGCTCATGCACTCTGGAAAAATCTTCTTTTCATGCACTCTGGAAAAATCGGAATGCAGAAAGTCAGGCCCGCAGGTAATCGAGGGAGAGAAGGGGGCCCATGTTCCAGTTACCAAAATAAATAAATAAATAAATTACTTTGTCAGTCCATTTCTCCCCCCCCCCGGCCGGACAGTCTGTTTTTTTACTACATGTTACAGAAGTGGCTTTGAGGGCTGGCAGTCAAACATGGAACCTACACTCCCCACACACACACACAAACACACAGGGGGAGAAAGAGACAGAGAGAAAGAGAGAACAGAGACACAGAGAGACACAGACAGAGAGACAGAGAGAAAGAGGGAACAGAGACACAGAGAGACACAGACAGAGACAGATGGACAGAGAGAAAGAGAGAACAGAGACACAGAGAGACACAGACAGACAGAGAGAAAGAGGGAACAGAGACACAGAGAGACACAGACAGAGACAGATGGACAAAGAGAAAGAGAGAATAGAGACACAGAGAGACAGAGAGAAAGAGGGAACAGAGACACAGAGAGACACAGAGATAGACAGATGGACAGAGAGAAAGAGGGAATAGAAACACAGAGAGACACAGACAGAGACAGAGAGAGAGAGAGAACAGAGACACAGAGAGACACAGACATAGACAGATGGACAGAGAGAAAGAGGGAACACAGACACAGAGAGACACAGACAGAGGGACAGAGAGAAAGAGAGAACAGAGACACAGACAGAGACAGAAAGAGGGAACAGAGACACAGAGAGACACAGAGAAACACAGACAGAGAGGGAGAGACACAGAGACACAGACAGAGACACACAAAGAGAGACAGACAGACACACACATCCACACTTCCAATTTACAGCCTGGCGGGAAATTTCACGCTACTCCGATCAGGCCAATCCTACCGAGTGGCAGAGACCCACGGAAATCGTTTGGGTGCCACGTCACCGGGACCAAAGTGGAACCGAGGCCTGCAGCCAGGTGTAAGCTCTGCTACGGTTAGCACTTTGAAGGCTGCACACCTCTTCTTTCGTCTGTTTCTTTACACTCACACACATACACACCACTCCCAACCCAGGGCCTTCATTCCAAAAGCTTTTGACTCAACCAGCCTTTGGAAGGAGATGCTGGCATTCACGTCAAAGCCACAACTATGCCAGAAAAACATGGAAAAGCTATTACTTGCTTGGAGCTGGCACCGAGTCAGGATAGTATGGGAGTCTCGCGTGGCTACTTATCTGAGTGCAATGCTTCTCAACCTTGGCACATAGGCTTTACGAGGGGCGGACTTCGGCTCCCAGACTTGAAGCTGGGGAATTCTGGGAGTTGAAGTCCACTCCTCTTAAAGCTGCCACGGTTGAGAAGCATTGCTCTTGGGAGGGTGGGTGTCTTTTATTTCTGCCTAGTTCCTTCATTTCAGAGCAAGGAATAAGTACAAAGCTTCAAATCTACTCCCTGTTTTTCAAACATCCCTGTTTTCCCCCACTAAAAAAAATGCCCTTTATAGAGATTTTTTTCTCTCCTGCCAATTCAGTCTCTGAACCACCGCCATAGCTCAACCCAGCCGGTTGGCAGCTCCGATAATTTAACTGAACAGCAGATGGCCAAGGTTTGGCTTCACTCATATTTGCCCACAAATATCCAAAGGACAAGTCCTGGGCTGGATGAAGCCAGCCAAATGTGCTGGAATTCGGGAAAGAAACTCCCCATCAAATCCAAATTCCGAAGAAGGGAAACTTATTTTTTTTGCTTTGATTTGCACTTCGAGCCCTCTGGCCAACCACGAGAAAATCCTCTCACTCCAAGGCAGGTAAGTCCTCGACTTAAATGCATGCCCACCATCGAGCCCCAAAATTCCTGTTGGTAAAGTGAGGCGTACGTTAAGTGAAGCCTGCCCCGTTTTATGACCTTTCTTGCCATGTTTGTTAACTGAATCCGGCTTCCCCATTGACTTCGCTCATCAGAAGGTCGCAAAAGGGGATCTCGTGACCCCCAGGACACCGCAAGCGTCACAAATACGAGTCAGCTGCCAAACACCCACATTTTAATCACGCTGCAATGGTTGTAAGTGTGAAAAACGGTCCCTTTTTTTCAGTAACTTCGAATGGTCACTAAACGAACTGTTATAAGTCGAGAACTATCAGACCTAGAAGTTAGGAGGTCGTTTCACACAGAAATAAATGGGAGTGGAGAACAAGAAAGTCACAACATCATGGCTACCCTTCACATTTAGTTTGCGTGCAAAGTAAAGTTTGCTTGGAAGCTCTCGATGACCCTATAACAGGAGCCACACTGACCTGTTTTACTGATTTATTATTATTTATTACATTTATTTGCCGCCCATCTCATCTAAAAAGCAGCCCTGGGGAGAGTTTACTGCCTAATGTATTACATTTGCATGCTGCCCGACTCCTAACAACACACAATTAAAACAATCATAATAATAAACAAAAATAAGGAATGCCACACCTGGAATGCAGCATCCAGTTTGGGTCACCCCATTACAAAAAAAAAGATGTTGAGACTTTGGAAAAAGTGCAGAGAAGAGCAACCAAGATGATGATTAAAGGCCTGGAGACTAAAACATATGAAGAACAGTTGCAGGAACTGGGTATAGCTAGAGAACGGAAGGACTAGCGGGGACATGATAGCAGCATTCCAGTATTTGAGGGGCTGAAACGAAGAAGGGGTTCAAGCTATTCTCCACAGCACCAGAAGGCAAGAAAAGAAACCATAGATGGCAACTAATCCAGGAGAGAAGCAACCTGGAATTAAGTAGAAATTTCCTAACAGTGAGGACAATGAACTACTGTTAGTGGAACAGCTAGCCTTCATAAGTTGCGGGTGCTTCAAGACTGGAAGTTCTTAGAACGAGACTGGACAGTCACTTGTCTGAAATGGCATAGGGTTTCCTGTTTGCAGGGGGCTGGACTAGAAGACCTCCAAGGTCCCTTCCAGCTCTATTCTGATTAGACTCAAGATAGCAAGAGGACAGAATTCCAGAGTGGAATGGGGGGAGAGAAAGAAAACACAACACACCATCGAAACTATCCAAGGACTCTACTCTCTCACCCCGGCGTAAAAGCCTGGGATTTTATTTGCATTACTCAACAGGCCTTACAAACTAGTGAGATCTGTGTCTCTCTACAAATGGTCCAGACTTGAGGCAACCACACTGCCATAAGAAGACCACCCACCAAGGTCAGGAGGGCTGGGGGTGGGGGAACAGCAACACTCCAGACATCTTCAGAGTTCACTTCTCTGCCCGCCTGCTCTCTGAAACTATAATAATTATGCAATTTTTCCGAGATTCTAGGCACCAAAATACATACATACGCCACTGACTCAGGGGTTGAGGGAGTTGGGAGGAGTTTAAAAATACAACCTGGATTTGGCAGAGACGGGCACCCAAAATGCACATCCACGCTCTCCAGGAGGAGGCGAGAGCATTCTGCTAGGGAAGTTAAGACCTGATGTTTTAATATTTCAAAGTGAATTTGCTCCCACTTTTATGGCCTTCCTTGTCGTTAAGTGAACCGCTGCCGCCGGGTATATTGGTAACATGCTTGTTTAGTGAATCTGGCTTCCCTACCACTTGTCAGAAGGTGGCAAAGGGGGGGGAATGATGTGAGACTGAAACCGTCGTAAATATGAATCACTCTGAATTTTGACCACGTGACCAGGGGGATATCGTGGGAAAAGGTCATAATTCACATTTTTCAGTGCCCCTGTAACGTTGAAGAGTCACTAAAGGAACTGTTGCAAGTCAAGGGCTACCTGTATAACCATTGAACCACTGAAATGGGATAGGGTTTGAACAGGGGAAGGGGGGTTGGACTAGAAGACCTTCAAGGCCCCTTCCAACTCTGTTATTCTGTTACGTCACAGGCAGCAGAAGAAAGAGGCCGGGATAGGCTGTTTTTGTTAAGGGGCCAGGAACTGTATGGGTCAGCTCCTTCGGACATGACAGCTGACCTTGGGGACAAGGCTAAAACCAGGAAGGGAAGGGAGAGGCGTGGCAGGAACCCTTTGATCCCAGGGCCAACGAAAACCATGCAACATTGGTGCCTTCGAACTACAAAGGGGGAAGAGGAAAAGAAAAATAAAAAAGGAAAAGAACTAAAATGCAGCAATCATCTAAAATTAGTGCCTGGGATAAATGATAATTGTGCTGTATTATTACACCTGAACTAGCTGTATTTATAATAACATATATTTATACATATATTTATAATTACAGTCCCTCGGGAATTATATTGTACAAATGTAAGTCAAATCAGGAAGAGTGGCGGGTGGGGAAGGATAAGGAAAAATAAAATAGAATTTTCTGCTCTTTTTGAAAAGCAGGGACTATTCCAAGCATTGCTATGAGGGATGGATGAAAAAAATATTTGAATGTGCAGAAATGAATAGGTTAACATTAGAAATTAAAGGTAAAGAAGAATCTGAATAGTATGGGATTTGTTTTATCAGTGGTTAGAAAACAAACTAAACTAAAATGGATTAGATGCAGTTATAAAGCAATAAGGGAAGCTGGTGAAATAGATTATATTGGACTGATATTACTTATATGGGAATGTGATTATTGTTATATTGATAAGAAGAGTATTATTAATTGTAAGCACACGAAATATGTACCTAATCCACACAGGATTGAAATGGAATGGATTTGTTGTATATAATTTACCAAAAAAAAATTAAAAAGGGGGGGAGGGAGATTAGAAGAATTTTGTTCCTAACAGGACCCCCCCCCCCCGTCCTGTGACATTTTTAAACTTGAAAGACGTACAGGCACCCCAATCCACTCGCGGTGGCTCAGAGTTCCCAAGAGACTGCAGTTGTAGTTGGAAAAAGTCAGTTTTTTCCCACACTCCGTAGGCTAAAACGATTGGGGGGAGAAAGCAGCTCTAATCTCCCATCTTATCCCACATCGCTGGATGAATAATTGTCTAGCAAAGGGCGGGGAAGGGAGGGGAGGAGGCTGGCTGGCAGCCCTTCAAGCAGGCAAATGGAGCCGCCCCACCCAGCACTACTGTTGGCTTCTCTTCCTGCCACCCCTACCCGCCTCTCCCCTTTGTGGTAGGCAAACACCAGGCACCTGACTGGCAGCCAAGCTTCAGTGCCCTCTCGGAAGGTAATCCAAGGCTGACCTCTGCCTTGTCCAAGCCAGGAAGATATTCCCCTTCACGGACACCCAACGCCACTTTCTCCACACCTTGCAAGCATGCAGCATGCCGGAGCAGACACCACCACGGGGTTTACACACACACCACTGTGCCCTTCCTGGTCTCGCCCGGACAGGCCTTTCTCCCAAGCCTTTCGCCTGGCAGCCTCCAAGGCACACACACACACACACACACATGCAGGCTGGCACCCACATACAAAGCAGCTGGGACCCCACCCCAAATGCCAACGTGGGGCAAAGGGCCGCTTTCTTCAACGGGATGTCCTGACTGCCAGTTGGATCCAGCCCTGCTATTGTTCCTTAGTGCTTTGCCCCTTCCTGGGGTTATTTAGGGTGCAGCTTCCATGCCAACTTGGGGTGCATTGGTTTCTAACGCTCCCCCTCCAGCCAGAGACCCCTGGAGCGCCCCCCCACTCCCAAATGCCCCTTCTTCCCGGACTCTGCATGGCACATCCAAGCCAGGACTCCAAAGCCCATCGATGCCCACCAAGGCCACCCTGACTTTCCAGTGCCCAGGTGCAGGGCCGAGGAGGTGCCAAGGGCCCTGCGCACCCCCTTCCTCCTCTGCTTCCCGGCCGTGACTCAGGACCACTCCCAGCCAGCAGGATCCCGCTGCCTGTCCTGGCGCTGCCTGGGAGCCCGTCCTTCACCCCCTCCCCAACGGGCGGCACCTGGCACAGGTGAACCGACGCGATTGGGACCTTCCCGACCCCCGCCGCAGGGCCCCCAAAACCCGCTCTCCCCAGGCATGCAACCCCCCGCCTCCCCGAGAAGGCGCAAGCCCCGATGGGCTCCTCCCTCGGGTTTGATTTCCGTCCTTTCCCTCCTCTCTCCAGCCACGAGACCCCATTGGAGCCACCCACAAAAAGTTGCCCCGGTTGCTGTTTTGTGCACGGCGCCAAGCCAAGCCCCTCTTGGGCTTTCAACGCGTTATCTCCCCGCCGGAGAACGCAAGGCGGGTGGATGGGCACCCCGGTTGCCGAAGAAGCACGCCAGCTCTTTGCACCGCCTTCGAGGAGAGCAAGCACTCGGCCCATGCCCAGAGGCACCCACGCCTTCCAATTCTCCAACTGGAGGCTGTTCCCCCCCCCACCAAAAAAAAGAACCCTCATTGCATTGCTTTCCAACAAAGCAAGCACTCTGCCCATGCCCAGAGGCGCCCTCCTCTTTGATTCTCTACTTGGAAGTTGTTTCCCCCAATTGCATTGCTTTCCAACAAAGCAAGCACTCTGCCCATGCCCAGAGGCGCCCTCCCCTTAATTCTCTAGCTGGAAGCTGTTCCCCTCCCCAATTGCATTGCATTCTAGCAGAGCACTCTGCCCACGCCCAGAGGCACCCTCGCCTTCTGATTCTCCAGCTGGAGGCTGTTCTTCCCCCCACACACACCCATTGCATCGCCTTCTAGCAGAGCAGGCACTCTGCCCATGCCCAGAGGCGCCCTCCCCTTGATGCCCATCGCCTGCCCGCCCTCACCTTGCGCTGCTGCTTCTCCCAGGCCGGGTCGAGCAGGAGGTCCCGATCCCAGTCGTCCTCTTGAGCCATGTAGTCGCCGATGCCCGGCCCGTTGCCGCTGTACTGGTAAGCGGGTTGTCCAGCGGTGTGGTAATCTACCATTGCCTCCTTCGACGCGTGTGGGGGGGTGGGGGGCGCTTCGCACTCGAGGCGAGCTCCGGCCGGAGGAAAGAAGCGGCGGGGCGGCGGAGGACGAGCGGCAGACGGAGAAGGAGCGCCCAGCTCCGAGCGCGGCGGCTGCACGGGACCGACTGACGACGACGCGCCCCAGCGGGGCCACTGCGCCTGCGCCGCCCCGCCCACCCGGCCCGAAGAAGCCCCGCCCACGGGAGAAGACAAGAAAGCCCGCTCTTGCCCGACCGCCGACCAATCCTCGCCGCTTTCGGGGAAAGCGCAGGCGCTCCCGTCCTGGCTTCGCGCAGGCGCAAAAAGAAGCCCTCCGCGAGCGGGAAGAGCGAATGCAGAGCTGTTGGGAATCGTCCTTTTGGCGGTCCCAGCAGACTGAGGGGACCGGTGCGCGTGCGCGAAAGCTTCCAATTCCCCCCACGCGGACGGGGAAGTTTGCGCCTTTTTGGGGTGGGGGGGGCATCTCCCGCGTGGATGGATTTGCTTTTAAGTGTTATAGTTTCTTTAAGTGTTATAGTTTCAAAGTAAAAAGACCAAATCGGGAAATCATGAACTTGGTAGTCCTTTGATTAATGATTAAGACAAAGTCTTCCACATTGTTTCTCAACCTTGGCAACTTTTAAAAAGGGTGGACTTCAACTCCCAGAATTCCTTGCTGGCTGGGGAATTCTGGGAGTTGAAGTCCACTCATCATAAAATAGTGTGTTGAAATACAATGCATTGTGGATTGTAACTTTTACTTCTAGTATCATCTATCTTTAATTCTGCAGATTCTCGGTCGTCCAGTTGTCCCGAAGGTGCTTTTTCAGGAGGCAACTGGACTTTCTTCTTTTTTTCTTTTGAAGACTTGTCACTTCTCATCCAAGAAGCTTCTTCAGCTCAATATTCTTCAGCTCAATTCTTCGAGAACTAAAGAAGCTTCTTGGGTGAGAAGCGAAACATTTTCAAAAGAAAAGAAGAAGAAAGTCCAGTTGCCTCCTGAAAAAACACCTTTGGGACATCCATCTTTAATGTATCTTTTCATTTATGCACACTGAGAGCATTTGCACCGAGACAAATTCCTTGTGTGTCCAATCACACTTGGCCAATAAAAGAATTCTAATTCTATTTCTAATATAATGGTTACAGGAAAGACAGTAATTCAATGAGGACTTTAGGCCATGGCATCTCACTGTCAGGAAGAAATTAAGAGATAAAACAATCCATACTGATTTTGGACAATAGCCACATTTTTTTAAAAAAAGCCAATGACAGAAGGGGGGGTGAAAAATCGTGCACGGTTTGCATCTGGATTGTGTTGTTCAGTCACACTGGTTCTTGGAGGATTCGACCACTTCCTTTCTTGGTGCAAACTTGAGGTTAGAATTTAAGGAGCTTGTGGTTTAAAATAACCCGAGGTTGTATCTGCTTCCCTAAAACAGATAGTCTCCAGTGCTACTTAAGGAAAGTGACCTTTTGCTGTCTTAATTTTTTCCTTCTGCATCAGGGATCACAGGATATCTGCTCAGTTGCTTGGAAGAGAGAAATGGGAGCAAGCCTCAAGGGAAGTTTTATTGATTTCAAAAAATACAGGCTCCATTTATGGCCTTTACTCAGCCTGCCCCAAATAGTCTATTCTGCGGTGGCTCCTAACACCTCTCAAATGAGATTTCTCTACCTTTTATTGTACCTAGAACCATGGATGCTGGCTAAGAAGGAATTCCTGGAAACGAAGAAAGTCCACGTGTCTTAAAAATTTCTTGCTAATTCAACGGTCTGTTCAACAATCCAGTGAGACGGCATTCTGCTCTTTTGCTGGGAACCGGTGACTAAACAACACACATTTTAATGCAGAGTTATATTTAATGTACTAGTGGAAGGCAAACTGACCAGCAGAGAAGGAACACTAAGATCAGGATGGGGTGTGTGGGTGTTTTTGTTTTTACCCCCTCATAGGCAATTATTACTTAGGAAAGAGGCAATTTTGGTGAGCCTGGCACCAAAATGTTAACCACCACCTACCCACCTCCGCCCTGAACAGCAGTACATGTCCCTATTCTTCTTTCTTACTTCAGATTTAAATTGTAAACCACAGGCAAATTTAAAGCTAGTCATGCATTTACCATAACATGTAGTTTGGCTAGAAGGCTAAGACAATGATACCCTGTTTCCCCGAAAATACGACCTACCCTGAAAGCAAATTCTAGTTTGATTTTTTACCCGTGCACCCAATATGAGCCCAATTCAAAAATAAGCCCTAATTAAGATCCCGCTCACTCCAGAGGGCCCGGGTAAAAATTAAGCTGCCCTACTACTTACCTTTGGACAGTTGTAGCCAGGCCTCGCACCCCCCGACACCTGCCTTGCTGGCCCATTTCTTCTGCAGCTGGCAAGGCTGGCAAGGCTTTCCTGAAGGCCTCTGTACCTGATAAGAAAGTTCTGGATCGATCCAGAGCTCTGTTATTGGCTGCAGAGGCAGAGGAAAGCCTTGCTGGATGCAGAAGAAGTTCCTGAAGGCCTCTCACAGCGAAAAGGAGGATGGGGGCGAGGCACGCATGTATGGTTAGTCAGTGGATGACATCCCCCAAAAATAAGACCTGGTGCCCTTTTTGGTGGCAAATATATATATATATGATATATGACAGGGTCTTATTTTCGGGGAAACACGGTAGGTTGCCAAGACACCTAAGTTTACTAATAACAGACAGGAGTCTTAATAGTTCTTATCTTGCCACACCCTGACTCTGGTTCTAAAACTATTTTGTGCAACTTTCATCCCACAGAAAGCCTTCCAAGAAGCCGCTGCAAGGGATAATACGAGGGGTTCTCGACTCAGGACCGCCATTGACCCCCAAAATTTCCACTGCTAAGCCAGGCAGTCTTTAAGTGAATTGCAGCTATATTAAGATCTTTATTTTAAGCAAATCAGTTAAGTGACTCCTGCAGTCATTAAGTGGATCTGGCTTTCCCCCCTCCTCCCCTTTCTTTGTCAGAATCCAGCTGAAAAAGTCACAATCGATGATCACCTGACCTCAGGATGCTGCAATCACCGATTGTTAAGTGCCCGAATTTGAAATCATGTGGACCGGAGAATGCTGTCTATAGGTCACTTCTTTCAATGCCGTCGTAACTCCAGATCATCGCTGAATGAACAGTGGGAAGTCAAAGTCCCTGACTTAACGTATCACAGTACATTTCGTGACCATTCAAAGTTACGACAGCGTTGGGAAAAAAGGACTTACTGTATGACCATTTTCCATCCTTATGACCATTGAAGCATCCCTGCAGATCAAAATTCAGATGCTTCGCCACTAACTCATACCTATGACGCTTGCAGTGCCCCGGGGTCACATGATATCCCCTTTTGCGACCTACAGACCAGCAAAAGTCAATGGGGAAGCCAGATTCCCTTAACAACCATGTTACTAGTTTAACAACTGCAGCGATTCACTTAACAACTGTGGCAAGAAAGGTGTCCTGCCCTTGTTGGAGTCTGATTCTGAGGGGAAGAGCAGCTGAGAGGGAGTAGGAGTGTGGCTCCGGTGGCTGTGGAAGAAATGGGGGAAGGGCACAGTATGGCTGGCCATTCAGAGGAAGACCCAGGGCCATCCCCTCTTCATCATAGGGCACGCAGGGAGGAACGGAGAAGGGAGCAACATGGCTTACGGGAGAGAAAAGGGCCCTGATCCCTTTCATTAGTTGCAGCTGGGAGAACAGGATATACGAGGAGTGTTTGCACACAGCTCCTTGCTGGAAGCAAAGCATGCATTATCTTTGTCCAGGCTTATCTGGGTTTTCGCGTCCTCCCAGCTGTGGGTGCTGCATTATCCTTTGGAAGTCTGCAATTTATCATCCTGGCCTGCTGTGTTAATTACGGTACTTCAGTGTAGTTTGTGTTGGTTTTTTTATCTTTACTTTGGGTTCGGACTGCATTTCTGCCCTTCCTAGACTGTTTTTGGAAGAGTTTGATCTCCAGCCGAGTATAATTGGACATTGGGGGCCAAGTTGGAGGCATTAAAGGGAATTTATTCTACTTTTGTGACTTTGTTATTTTTGTGGTCACGCCGCGGGTCATCACAAAAGGTCATAAAATGGGGCAAAATTCATTTAACAAACATTTTGAAACACAAATTCTGGGTTCAGCTGTCATTGTCCATCGAGGAGTACCTCTACTTGAAGTCAGAAAAGCAACTATTAAATGAACAATAACTGGAAAACGGATGTCCCACTGGATCACCCTGGCAAGCAAACGCACAAAGTGAACAACAATAACATCCTTTCCTTGCTGCAAAAATCCACTTTCAATTTTGTTAGCCAAAGCGAAGGTTGCTTATGGCCCAATTCTTTGCCTCGAGGCCCAATTCTCATCTCCAGCTGGAAGGAAAGGAGGAAAAAAATTCAAGGGGCAGATATTTTCAATACTCAAATCACCCTTCGGGGATAGCAGGACTAGCAGGAAGTGACCAGCAACTCTTGGAAGATCCCGGAAACTTTTAAGATGGCCTGGTCCCATGGGACATCCCCAAGCAACAAAACTCCTTCCCTGTTCCCACCATAATGAATTTATCAGCTGGCTAAAAAGAAGGAAGAACCCTGAATTAGCTTCTCAGTCACATTAAGAGGAGGCATTGACCCTTAACAAGACTGTCCGTTTCCTTTTACAAGAAGGATTTGAAACTTTCTAAAAACTACACTGACCTCCCACTTAAGCCCATGTTTCTCCATCTTGGTAACTTGGTAAATGTACGGCAGTGGCAGGATTCAAATTTTTTTACTACCGGTTCTGTGGGCGTGGCTTGGTGGGCATGGCAGGGGAAGGTTACTGCAAAATCCCCCTTCCCTCCTCATCCCACTAACCTGCTTTCCAGCTCTGTTCTCCTGTGCAGGGCAACCAAAGAAGACCCAGCCGATCAGCTGGGACTCGACGGGAGGCAGAGAAGAGATGGGGTTGGGGCCAGTCAGAGGTGGGATTGGCCGATTCTCCGAACTACTCAAAATGGCCGCTGTCGGTTCTCCAGAACTGGTCCGAACCGGCTGAATATCACTTCTGAATGTGCGGACTTCAACTCCCAGATTTCCCCAGCCAGCATGGAATCCTGGGAGTTGAAGTCCTCACATCTTCACGCTGGCGCAGTTGAGAAACCTTGCTCTCAGCAATAAGTTTGAGTGCCCCCAGAAAAACCTTTGAAAACTGTACCTTTGGATGCTTGGTAAAGAAACGGTTGTAAGTGAAGGACTACCTGTAGTTACTAGGCCACGCCTTTTAAAGTCAGCTTCCTCACAGCCCTCATTTTTTAAAAAAGTAAACTAGTTTCCTAGTTAATGCCCTTCCCGTGAATTCCCATTCCTCCCCCTCCCCTTTTTTTTTTCAAAAGAAGACCTTAGCTTTTCGTTCAAAAGCTCGCAACGGTTGCAGAAATGTGTTGACTTCAGCCACAATTGTGGTGGCTATCCAAGTTACACTTATGAACAGAGGTGGTATCCAGCCGGTTCTGACCAGTTCTGGAGAATCGGTAGCGGAAATTTTGAGTAGTTGGGAGAACTGGCCAATCCCGCCTCTGACTGGCCCCGCCCCCATCTATGCTCCGCCTCTGGAGTCTCAGCTGATTGGCTGGGTCTCCTTTGGTTGCCTGGCACAGGAGAACGGAGCTGGAAAGCAGGTTAGTGGGGTGGGGAGGGAATGGGGATTTGGTAATATATCCTTCCTCTGCCACGCCCACCAAGCCACACCCACAGAATGCCACGCCCACCAAGCCACGCCCACAGCTGATCAGCTGGGTCTTCGTTGGTTGCCCTGCACAGGAGAACGGAGCTGGAAAGCAGGTTAGTGGGGTGGGGAGGAAGGGGATTTTGCAGTAACCTTCCCCTGCCACGCCCACAAGCCACACCCACAGAATGCCACGCCCACCAAGCCACGCCCACAGCTGATTGGCTGGATCTTCTTTGGTTGCCCTGCACAGGAGAACGGAGCTGGAAAGCAGGTTAGTGGGGTGGGGAGGAAGGGGAATTTTGCAGTAACCTTCCCCTGCCACGCCCACCAAGCCACACCCACAGAATTCCATGCCCACCAAGCCACGCCCACAGCTGATTGGCTGGATCTTCTTTGGTTGCCCTGCACAGGAGAATGGAGCTGGAAAGCAGGTTAGTGGGGTGGGGAGAGAATGGGGACTGTGCAGTATCCTTCCCTTGCCACGCCCACCAAGCCGTGCCCACAGAACCGGTAGTAAAGATTTTTTAATCCCACCACTGCTCGCAACTATTGCAAAAATGTGTTGACTTCAGCCACGATTGTGGTGGCTTATCCAGTTACACTTATGAAGTGCGATTGAGAAGTGTGTCCTTTCCTTCATTGCCCTGTCTCTATAGAAACAAAACAGTTTTGTTTTCAGGAATTTGCTTCTAATAATCATTATTTTCATGGTGGTGACATACCCTGGGTGTGGATACGATACTCATTCTGTTCCTAAAGCTGATCGGCCCACTACTCCTGCGGGCACAAGTACAATTCAGGCCTTGTAAAAGGTTAAGATAACACAAAATGCCAACACAATGAGACAGTTGTCAGCATTATTTTTTGCATCCCTTTTTCTATTTTCTAATTCAGGTGATTGTACACACCCTTTTTTTTTCTGCCCTACTTCCTTCTCTGCCTAATATGGAAAGAGTTACTCAGGGAAAAAAGTTTACAGCTTGCATTACGGGCATTCTATTAAAAAAACACGTATGTCACCTTTCTACCGTATTCAAAGGAGGAGTCGAAGAACTCAGCAATGCATTTATTGTACAGTCTGTCCCGAGGTATCCGGAAATAAAAGATATATATATATACCTGAGAAATCAAATGCTTTAGAGCAGGGTTTTAAAGCCTGGAAATGTTGAACATGGGTGGACTTCAATTCCCAGAATTCCCCAGCCAGCATACTAATAAATATTAAAACTTGCGAACTGCAACACCCAGAATTCCCTGGCCAGCATGGTAAGCATCTTCAAGGTGCATAGACTTTCCAGAATTCTCCATGCTGGCTAGAGAATTCTGGGACTTGAAGTCCACGCCTCTTCGAAGTTGCCGCGGTTGGGGGGAAAAAAAACTGCATTAGACAAGCACGTTTGTTCCAAGTCACCGTGGGTCAAAAGATCGCTGCAACGCAACTGCCTTAGTTTGTGACATATTAACAAAGTGATTTGCGCTGGCAGGAGGGAAAGTTCTACAATGATTTGACTTTTCAGTTCCTGAGAAAAACTGTCTGACAAAAGCAATGCATTATGCATGTAATCAGTTCCCTAACTCCTTAGCAAAGCTGAATAATAATAACAATACACCACTTTCTGGCCAGCATCCTTCCTCTCTCTTTTTTTCCCCTTGCTCCTCCTAGATGCCGGGAAGCCTGCTGGTTGGGGATGATGGGACCCGTTCACCCCAGATCTTGGAGTAGGAGACTATTACATATGAAGAATGGTTGCAGGAACTGGGCCTGGCTAGTCCAGTGAAGGACCAGGGGAGACAGGATAGTGGTCTTCCAATATTTGAGCGGCTGCTACAGAGAGGAGGAAGGGGGTCAAGCTATTTTCCAAAGCACCTGAAGGCCAGACAAGGAACAATGGATGGAAACTGAACAAGGAGAGATTCAACCTGGAAATAAGGAGAAACTTTCTGACAGTGAGAACAATCAACCCATGGAACAGAAGTTGCCTTCGGAAGTTGTGGGAGATTCATTTTATTTATTTATCTATTTATCTATTTATCTATCTATCTATCTATCTATCTATCTATCTATCTATCTATCTATCTATCTATCTATCTATCTATCTATCTACCGTGTTTCTCACATAATAAGGCCGGGCCTTATTTTTTTTTGACTCCCGAAAAACCGGCTAGGCCGTCTTTTGGGGGTGACTTAATTTCCCCCCTTGCATCCTCGGGTGGGCGGGCGGCGACAGCTTGATGTTAGGGAGACCTTCACGCCACCATTTTTCTCCCTTGCAGTCCGTGGCGTTACAGCAACACCGCGGTGCATTGATCGCAGCCACGTGCAGCCAGTCAGCTCCTCCGCGTAACCGGAGCCCTGAGGAGACATTGGCTTCAGGCGCTCCTGTAGCCGCTTTTCTTTGCCTTCGATGGTAAAGTGAATTATTTTAAAACCTCCGCTCATCCCGCCAGGGTCAGCGGCAGAGCCGTACGGGCTGGGCAGAACCAGGAAACACCCGCGGTTTGCTTTCCCGGCTCTGCTCAGCTCGCACGGCCCTGATAGGATGAGTGGAGGTTTTAAAATAATTAACTTTACCATCGAAGGCAAAGGGAAGGCGGCCACAGGAGCGCTTCTGAAGCCAAGTGTCTCTCAGGGCTCCGGTTGCAGGGAGGAGCCCTGACTGGCTGCACGTGGCTGCGCCAAACGCCGCGGCGTTGCTGTAACGCCACGGCAGCAAGGGAGAAGGAAATTAACGGTGGCGGAAGGTCTCCGATATGAAGTGCTCCACCAACGCAGGCAGCACCATATCCGGACATGCAACAAAGTACTTCCTAACGGCAAGCCCCCCTGCCATTCCCCCCATTTCGCATGTTTAATATGGGCCTTAATTTGGGGGAGGGGCTTAATTTGATTTTATGCCAATAAATCATGCTGGGGCTTCCTATTGGTGGAGGCCGTATTGTTGGAGAAACACGGTATCTATCTATCTATCTATTTGATTTGTCAATCACTTACAAGATAATAGGTATAAGTACAGTATAAACATGAGTAAGAATACAGGAAATAGGTACAAATAAATGGGGACAATAGGACAGGGACGGGAAGCACTTATGCACGCCCCTTACATACCTCTTAGGAATGGGGTGAGGTCAATAGTGAATAGTTTAAAGTTTTTTTTGGGGGGGGGAGGGTTAGAGGCAGTAACAACAGAGTCAGGTGGTGCATTCCAGGAATTGACCACTGTTGCTGAAGTCGTACTTTCTGCAATCAAGTTTGGAGCGGTTTCCATTGTGTTTGTATCTGTTGTGTGATCTTGTATTGTTGCAGTTGAAGCTGAAGTAGTCATTGACCGGTAGGACCTTGTAGCAGATAATTTTGTGTACTACACTTAAGTCCAGCCATAGGTGGCGTAGTTCAAGGTTGTCCAAGCCCAAAATGTCATGCCTGGTGTCGTAGGGTATTCTGTTGCGAGCAGAGGAGTGGAGAACTCTTCTCATTAAATACTTCTGGACTCACTCAATAGTATTAATGTCCGTTATACAGTGCGGATTCCAGACTGATGAGCTGTATTCGAGTATTGGTCTAGTAAAGGTTTTGTATGCTCTAGTTCAGTGGTCACCAACCAGTGGGCTGGGGACCACTGATGGTGCGCGAGAAAATTTTGGTGGTCTGCAGAGAAATGTCACCCCCCCAAAGCAATTAATCCAGGCTGCGCAGGAACACAAGGCTGCGCCGCCCACATGGCCCGCGGGAACACAAGGCTTGTGTTGCTTGCATTGTGAACAACACAAGGTAGTGAGGGTAGGGGGGAAAGGACGGAGGGAGGGGACTTGCCCCCCTCACCCCACGCGCATGGCCTGGCCGCCGGGCTGCTTCTTTCTTCTTCTGCTTTTGGCTGCACGCAAGAAAAGCAGCAAAAGTCTTTCTTTCTCCCCCGCAAAGTCCGCAAGAAATGAGTCTTTGGGACTCTGCAAGGCCTCCTCCTTCAAGAGGCTGCGCCAGCAAAGACTCATTTCTGGTGGAATTTGGGGGAGAGAAAGAAAGAATTCTGCTGCTTTCCTTGCATGAAGCCAAAAGTCTCTCTCTCTCTCTCTCCCTGAGAACGGAGCTGGAGACGGTATCCTGAGATCCCAAATAAAGAATGATCGATCGGTAGGAAAATGGGGTGGGGAATTTTCCTGCAGACTCCTTTTGGGATTTTCCCAGGGTCTCTGGTCCGTGGGATTTAAAACGATGAGTTTGGTGGTCCTTGAGCTCCAAAAGGTTGGCGACCCCTGGACTAGATGACCTCCTAGGTCCCTTCCCACTCTGATTATCTGTTATCTATTATTTGCATCCGGCTGTACCAATCCACCAGCCCAATAGGCTGCAGCTCCATTATCCAGGCCTGGGACTGCATGGAAGGATGCAAAGTCACGGCCAGCGTTTGAAATACGCATTTCTCTCTGGAATGTTCAGCATCGCTCTGGACAGGAAAAGTCAGGGCACAACCCCTGCTGGATCGCTCAATGGAAAACAAAGGGGAGGGGAGAGCAGACGGGGAGGGGAGGGGAAGGTCAGGAAAGAAAGAAAGGAAGAAAAATAAATGTTGACAGAATTGCAAAACAGCGCGCGGAGGATTCCCGGCCAAGTTTTGAAACAGCCCCCAAACAGACACGTCTGGGGAGGCGGGGTGGGAGAAGAGCGGGCGGGGGGAGAAATGCCAAATTCCCAGCCTTCCTGGAGAATTTCTCCCATCTGGAGACGGGCTTTATATGGCCACCTTCTGGAACCACGACAATTCACACACACACACACCCTTACAGCCCCACCCCCAGCTTTGCAATCTGTGCAAATCTCAGACACGGCACCGCACTCGCCAGACAGACCAAGGCCTTTGCAAAGCCGTCTCAGCGAAAGGGGCGGGGGGTTGGTTGGTGGTGGGTGGGGGGGTTTGAATGGCCGGCGTCTGATCTATAGCCATCTGGCTGTCAAGAGCCCGAGACTGTTCCAGACTGGCTGCGTTCACACAGACACGGCCGGGGGGCAGCAGATCAGCCTTCACCCACCCCGCTCGCATGGGGCGACCCATTTTGGCAGCAAAGAGGTGGCTTATGTTGGAATTGTGACACCTCCCTGGCTTCTCCTCCGGCACGGCCTGCGCACGGACAATTCCCACCCATCGCGGGTTTTCGATTTTCATCTGCCTCTCTCGTAGGTTCAGCTTACATCCTTTTTCCCTTTCTCTTAACACCGGTAGCACTTAAGACTTATATACCGCTTCACGGGGCTTTACAGCCTTCTCTAAGCAGTTTACAGAGTCGGCCTCTTGCCCCCCAACAATCCAGGTCCTTGTCTGACCCGCCTCGAAAGGATGGAGGGCTGAGTCAATCTTGAGCTGGTCAGCATCGAACTGCTGGCAATGGGCAGAGTTAGCCTGCCATACTGCATTCTAACCACTCTGTCACCAGGGTCCATCTGTCCGTCCTTCCTTCCTTCCTTCCTTCCTTTTCCCTTCCCTTCCCACTTAGCAATAGCACTTAGATTTATATACCGCTTCACAGGGCTTTGCAACCCTCTCTGAGCGGTTTATAGAATTGGCCTATTGCTCCCCAACAATCTGGGTCCTCGTTTGACTCACCTCGGAAGAAGATTGAATCAATCCTGAGCCGATTAGAATCGAACTGCTGGCAGTTGGCAGAGTTAGCCTGCAACACTGCATTCTGACCACTGCGCTACCACGGTCCTTCTTTCCTTTCTTTCTTTCCTTCCCACTTAGCAATAGCCCTTAGACTTATATACCACTTCACAGTGCTTCACAGCCCTCTCTAAGCAGTTTACAGAGTCGGCCTCTTGCCCCTCCGGGTCCTCGTTTGACCGACCTCAGAAGGATGGAAGGTTGAGTCAACCTTGAGCCGGTCAGGATTGAACTGCTGGCAGTGGGCAGAGTCAGCCTGTAATACTGCATTCTGACCACTGCGCCATCAGGGTCCTTCCTTCCTCCCTCCCTCCCACCCCTCCTAGCAATAGCACTTAGACTTATATACCGCTTCACAGCCCTCTCTAATGACTGACCTCGGAAGGACGGAAGGCTGAGTCAACCTTGAGCCGGTCAGGATTGAACTGCTGGCAGTGGGCAGAGTCAGCCTGTAATACTGCATTCTGACCACTGCGCCATCAGGGTCCTTCCTTCCTCCCTCCCTCCCACCCCTCCTAGCAATAGCACTTAGACTTATATACCGCTTCACAGCCCTCTCTAATGACTGACCTCCGGTCCTCGTTGAAGGACGGAAGGCTGAGTCAACCTTGAGCCGGTCAGGATTGAACTGCTGGCAGTGGGCAGAGTCAGCCTGTAATACTGCATTCTGACCACTGCGCCATCAGGGTCCTTCCTTCCTCCCTCCCTCCCACCCCTCCTAGCAATAGCACTTAGACTTATATACCGCTTCACAGCCCTCTCTAATGACTGACCTCGGAAGGACGGAAGGCTGAGTCAACCTTGAGCTGGTCAGGATTGAACTGCTGGCAGTGGGCAGAGTTAGCCTGCAATACTGCATTCTGACCACTGCGCCATCAGGGTCCTTCCTTCCTCCCTCCCTCCCACCCCTCCTAGCAATAGCCCTTAGACTTATATACCGCTTCACAGTGCTTCACAGCCCACTCTAAGCAGTTTAGAGCAGGGTGTCGAACCTTGGCAACTTTAAGACTTGTGGACTTCAACTCCCAGAATTCCTCAGCCAGCTTTGCTGGCTGAGGAATTCTGGGAGTTGAAGTCCACAAGTCTTAAAGTTGCCAAGGTTGAGACAGCATCTGCAGTCTAGAGAGTCAGCACTCTTGGCAGCCATCACTCTTTGCAGTAGTAGTTTGGGGAGGGGGCTCTGCGGGCTGAAGCTGGCTACGGGGTCCCTACTCCTACCATAGGAAGCCAGGGACCTATGATCGGTAAAGTTTGCATTTCCCAACCGTCCTGCACGGCAGCTTCCGGCAAGGCGAATCAGGTTTGTCCATCCTCAGCAGATGGGTAAAGACAAACCTAACCATGATTTCTGGATTGGATTGGATTTGACCCGTACTGATGGTCCACCTTGGCCGTAATGGCTCTGGGCAGCTAGCAAGAGACTTTAAAAACTCAATTAAAGATACGTCAAGGCAGCACCGAGGAGGCCTTTTAAGGACAGCCAAGATCAACAACCCATCAGAGATAACTCGAAAACCGCAGCTATGTGGCCTCTGACCTCCCAACCCAGGAATCCATTCAGATCTTCCATGCTTTGGAAAAGGCCTGCAGAGTAGAGGCCGACTGAATCTCGGGGGGTATATTGTCCCAAAAGGACCCACTCTATCTTGGGCTCCTGGGACCTCCTTCTTTTCCTTCTGCTTCTCCTTCTTCTCCTGCTCTTCTTTTTCCTCCTCTTCTCTTCCTCCTTTCCTCCTTCTCTTCCTCCTGCGCTTTTCTTTCCTTCCTCCTCTTCCATTCCTCTTCCTTCCTTTCTTTCCTTCTCTTCCTTTCCTCCTCCTCCTTTCGCCTTCCTTTTTCCTCCTCCTCTCCTCCTCTCTTCCCCTTCTTTCCTCCCTCTTCCTCTTCTCTTTCTTCTTCTTCTTCCTCCTCTCCTTCTCTTCCTCCTTCTTTCCCCTTCTCTTCCTTCTTTCCTTCCCTCTTCTCCTTCCTTTTCCTTCCTCCTCTCCTTTCCTCCTTCTTTTCCTTCTTTCCTCCCACTTCCTCTTCTCTTCTTCTTCTCCTTCCTCTTTTCTTTGTCTTCTTCTTTCCTCTTCTCCTTCATTTACTCCTCTCATTCTTTTCCTCCTTCTCTTCCCCTTCTTCCTTCTTTCCTCCCACTTCCTCTTCTTCTTCCTTCTTTCCTCCCACTTCCCTCTTCTCCTTCTTTTCTTTCTTTCCTCTTCTTTCTCCTCTCTCCTCCTCTTCCTTTCTTTTCTCCGTCTCCTTCTTTCCTCCCTCTTCCTCTTTCTCTTCTTTCCTTTCCTCTTCTACTTTTTTTCTTCCTCCTCCTCCTCCTCCTCTCTTCCTCTTCCTCCTCCACCCTCCTCCATCTTCCTAGTAAAATCTTAGGCCCGAAGGCACCAGGCAAGGGAAGTCTACCTTTAAGGAAGAAGGTGGCCTGAGGCCCCGAGGTTTTATTGTTCTTTTGAGTTGACAGTTGTTTTATTGTCTCTCATAGGCCGCTGGAGAGGAAGTGGTGCCACGCCCTTTCAAATGAGGCTATCAACCTTTCTCATAAATAGAAATCCTGCCGTTTTCCCAGCTTCCTCCGAGCAAGAGTGCTTACGGAACCATCTTGCATTTCTTAGCCTAGAACGGATGGGCTTTTGGGCTACCTGAATATTAAAAAATACGGCTGAACTTTGGGGAAAATGGCAAGAACATTGATTTAAGTATGGTATATAAAATCATACATTGCAATGTCCTACCTGTCAATGAATACTTCAGCTTCAACCATAACAACACAAGAGCAAACAATAGATACAAACTCAAAGTTAACCGCACCAAACTTGATTGCAGGAAATACGACTTCAGCAATAGAGTGGTCAATGTCTGAATACTCTACCCGACTCTGTAGTTTCTTCCCAAACCCCAAAAACTTTAACCTTAGACTGTCTACTATTGACCTCACCCCTTTCCTAAGAGGTCTGTAGGGGGCGTGCATAAGCGCACCAACGTGCCTACCGTCCCTGTCCTATTGTTTCTCTTATTCTTCTTTTATTTTTCTTATATGTACCCATTTCATGTATTCACAACTATGTATACACTTATACTTATTATCTTGTAAACAATTGGCAAATCAAATAAATAAATAAAATAAATAAACATGAAACGGAAGAGGGCTTGAGGTCTAACAGTGGGGAATGCCTTCCCCGGTTGGGTGTTGGGTGTTCTCCGAGACGTTTTATGATCAGGTGAGGAAATGTGGCCAGTACGTGGGACGGTGAACTTTATCAACCTCACTCACCGATAAATCTTCCGTAGTCTGGCAATAATTCATCTGCAGTTAACGTAATGAATCATCTGCCAGGAAAGCCGCCAAGGACCCAACAATGAGTGTTTCCTTTCTATTGGGAGTTCTTTTCAAGAACGCACAACTTCAGAGTTCAACGGAATAACAAAACAAGGGAACATTAGAGGTCTTCTGTTCGAGCAGAACTTTATACCGTTCTAGGCAATTCCTCTTAAAAATCCTCCAGGGATGGAGTGCTCACAACTTCCTGAAGGAAAGCTGTTCCACTGGTTAAATTTTTCTCACGGCCAGGGAATTTCTCCTTAGTTCTAAGGTTGCTTCTCTCCTTGATTGGCTTCCATCCATTCGCTGCTTTTCTCTAGCTGAAGCATTACTAACCGCTAGAATAGAATAACAAGAGTTGGAAGGGACCTTGGAGGTCTTCTAGTCCAACCCCCCTGCTTTGGCAGGAAACCCTATACCACTTCAGACAAAGGGTTATCCATTCTCTTCTTAAAAACTTCCAGTGATGGAGTATTCACAACTTCTGGACACAACTTGTTCCACTGATTAATTGTTCTAACTGCAGGAAATTCCTCCTTAATTCTAAGTTGCTTCTCTCCTGGATTAGTTTCCATCCGTTGCTTCTTGTCCTGCCTTCAGGTGCTTTGGAGAATAGCTTCTTTGGAGAATAGTTTCTTCCCCAAACCCCAAAAACTTTAACCTTAGAATGTCTACTATTGACCTCACCCCTTTCCTAAGAGGTCTGTAGGGGGCGTGCATAAGCGCACCAACGTGCCTACCGTCCCTGTCCTATTGTTTCTCTTATTCTCCTTTTATTTTTCTTATATGTACCCATTTCATGTATTCACAACTATGTATACACTTATACTTATCTTGTAAACAATTGGCAAATCAAATAAATAAATAAATAAATAGCTTGACTCCCTCTTCTTTGGGGCAGCCCTTCAAATATTGGAAGACTGCTATCATGCCTCCCCGAGTCCTTCTCTTCCTTAAACCAGACATACCCAGGTCCAGCAGCCGTCCCTTATGTGTTTTAGCCTCCAGTCCCCTCATCATCTTCGTTGCTCTTCTCTGCACTCTTTCTTAAGAGTCTCAACACCTTTTCTTTACATCGCGACGACCAAAACTGGATGCAGTATTTCAGGTGGGGCCTTAACCTGTAGCCTTGCAATTAGGATAGGGTGAGCAAAGCCAACACAAGCATTCAATTAGAAGTTGGATTCCCAAGATAGATGCTCCTCTTTAGGCATCCTACTTAAGATCCTAGAAGGGTGGCTCCCCTTCTAGCTACCCAAAGGATCATAGAGACTTAACACTTCCCCCAAGCATTGGGATGAAAGTAGAGCTAGTAGATTGTTGGGTGTCGCCATCGGGCAGAAGGATAAGCGTTGCTTTTAGCTCCCTTTTATGGATTGTTGTAAGCTGCCTAGAATTATTACAGCAGGAAGTCCTTGTTTAGCGACCGCTTGCAGTCCCGACCGGGCTGAAAAAGCAACTTGGCAACCTATCCTCGCGTTTATGATGACCTCTGCAGGTCTGTAAAGCAAAGGGAAATTTTAATTTCGTTCGTAAGCACAGTTACGGGTTCATCTCATTATTGCTTCACTTAACGACTAAGCTTATGGTCCCAATTGTGGTCGCTAAACAAGGACGACCTCTACGCAATAGGTGGCTATGTAAGCCCTACAGGTCAGTAAGCAAATAACGTTCTGAAAATATAGTCCTCTAACAGACAAAACATCCTTCGATATTTTTCACATCTTAACCTTTCTGGCAATGCGAAGCAGACAAAAATAAGCTAAATGCGTTGAAGACTGAGGACAGAAAATTCGGTTAAATGCTATTTTAATCTCTGATGGTTTTACTATTTTTCACCAACACTCATTTTATGATGTCTTTTATTTTTAGATCTTGCCCCGAGCTTGACCCTTCCAAGCAGTTACTTACTACAGGGCCAACTGGCAAACTTTTAGTAATGAGTAAAGAATTCTTAAAGAGAACCTACTGCCCCCCCACCCTTGGCAGCCTGACCAGAAATAAATAAAAAAGAAATCCAACATCAGAGATCAACCTATATCGCCTTCAGAAATGGACTATGACTTCATTCGTTTCCTCCATCGCCCTTCCCAGAACTATCTATTGGCGGTCACTGCAGGGAAAAAATCTGAATAAACAGCTCCAATAATCCAAGGATAAGAGAGACTTCCTGCTGAAAATTTCAGATTAGGAATGGCATGAAAACTCCGCCGGTTAGTGGCCATTCAGGATCACATCATTGCCTCCCAGGGCTGGTTTAGGGAGGGAAAAAAATGGAAGAATTTGAAGATCCCAAGCAATACAAATACGGGCAATCCCCTTTTGCACAAATCAGGAGGCTGTGAGTTCGATCCTTGGTAGAGGCCGATATTTCTCTCTCTCTCTCTCTCGGCACACTGAGAATATGTCTGCTGAATATAAACTCTGCACTGGTGACAGGAAAGGCATCGGGTCAGTAAAACCCTCAGCTCCATTCCGTAGCCCTGACTCCATCTGGACACAAGGGATTATGGGGCCCTTGAAAGACGAGTGATTCACTTAACGGTGGCAAGGAAAGTCATTAATACGGGGCGAAACTCACTGAGCAACTTGTCTTGCTTAGCAAACAGAAATTTTGGGGCTCAGTTGTGCCCGTAAGTCGAGGCCCGCAGAAGGAGAAGTAACACTGCAGTTGGGGGTTTATGAAACCAACTTTTGGCAATTCCTAGCAAACCTCAGGAAATGGGGAGGGAGGCCTCCTCGTTCCTTTCTGATGTTTGTGCAGGTAGAGAATCGGTTTACAAGGAACAAGCGGGGCCTTTCTTCCTTGTCTCCGAGCTTCTGGGCCCGGTGCCCGGTTCCCCGGGCCAGCCCGAGAGATGCTTCATTCAGGTTTGTTCCCAGGTGGGCATACCAGAGCGACTGCAGAACCAATCGGAGGAAGGAGAAAAACCAAGGTCTCTTTCCTGCCAGCCGAGATCGGTGCAAAATGAGCTGGGAAAGAGCGGAGAGCGATGGGAGATAAAAGCCCAGCCATCACAATAGGCCTCCTTTAGCCGTTTCTCAAAGGTTCGTTTGTGCTCCGGTCTCTTTTTTTTTTAAAGAGGATTGTCCCAAAAGTGCCTTTTTCAAGAGGCAACTGTGGATTTTCTGGTTAGAAGAACTTTAGAAGACTGGTAAACCATTCACTCCTCCCGTTGCCCTTCCCAGAACTATCTATGGTGGTCGTTGCAGGAAGAAAACCAGAATAAACACCTCAGAGAGTCCAAGAATAAAAGCGGGGGTCTCCAAACTTAGCAACTTTTAAGACTTGTGGACTTCTACTCCCAGAATTCCTCAGTCCACCATGCTGGCTGGGGAATTCTGGGAGTTGAAGTCCACCATGCTGGCTGGAGAATTCTGGGAGTTGAAGTCCACCATGCTGGCTGAGGAATTCTGGGAGTTGAAGTCCACCATGCTGGCTGGGGAATTCTGGGAGTTGAGGCTACAAGTCTTAAGGTTGCCAAGTTTGGAGACCTCTGGATAAGAGATATTTCCTGCCGAAGGTATCAAATTAGGAATGGCATGAAAATTCAGCCTGTTTGGGACCATTCAGGATCCTTTTAACATCATTGCCTCACAGGGTTGGTTTAGGGAGGGGGAAAAAATGGAAGAATTTGACGATCCCAAGCAATAGAGGTAGCCCTCAACTTAGAACCGTTTATTCATTTAATGACCGAAGTTACACCACCACTGAAAAAAAATTGATTTATTACCGTTTCTTTTTTAATAGTTGCAGAGTCCTGGTTAGAAGAACTTCAGAAGACTAGTGACCAGAAAGTCCAGTTGCCTCTTTGGGACAACCATGACCTACATGACAGAGAATCTTCCATAGACAGGACTTCACTTGTGCAGTGGTGGTTGCACCATTTTTGCACACAGCTTTTTTGTTTTTTACACACACCTCCTGCAAGAATCTCCCAAATAGTGAAAGGCATAAAAAGCAGGGAGGAGGGAAACCTTCCCTCCGTAGATATTTAAGCAGATTGCTCCTTCCAAGCATTGCAGAGGATACAACAGTGGTGGGACTCATCTCCGGGGAGGTTGGAATGAGTCTGTCTAGTGAGATGAGGTGGACCAACGGTTGCTTTCGTGGTGTGGAGACCATAACTTGGTCCTCAACACCAAGAAGACCAAGGAGCTGATAGTGGACTATAGAAGGAGCAGATCAGACCTCCAGCCCTGGCTTCTCAATGGAGACCGAGGGGAGCAAGTGGCCAGTTTTAAGTTTCTGGGTGTTACCCTAAAAAAGGACCTGATCTGGGGGGCCCACATTGCAGCCCTGGTCAAAGGGGTCCAGCAGAGATTAGACTACCTGAGGCTTCTCAGGAAACAACAGACGGATGAAAAACTGCTGGTGACCTTCTACCGCTGCACCATAGAGAGTAACTTAACTTACTACACACCTGTGTAGGGTTTGCCACTTGCACAGGGGCAGATAGGACAGCACTCCAGAGGGTGAAGGTCATTGCCCAGAGGATCCTGCGTTGTCCTCTCCCCTCTTTGGAAGAGCTTTAGAGCTCCCGCTGCCTTAAGAAAGTTCAAAACATCCTTAAAGATCCATCTCATCCTAGGAACCCTTTTTTTTTGGAACTATTACCATCTGGCAGACGGTACAGGACAATAATAAAAACAAGGACAAATAGGCTGAAAAACAGCTTCTATCCCAGGGCAGTAACTCTATTGAATTCTACTGTACAATGCAATATTAATGTAATATCAGGGGTTTTCAATTCAATGTGTGGGGTGTGAAAGGATGCGTGTTTGTGTTTATTTTCATAGTCATAATTTTTGTACACTGAAGATGGTATTTAATTTCATTGTACGAGGTGCAATGAGAATAAAGTAAACTAAAGAGACCCGTCAACGCAGGTCACTGTTGGTGGCAGAATAATCTGCAGTGGGGGAACCCAAAGCGAGAGGGCCAAAGCCTTGGAAGCCAGGCCGTCCTCGACTTACAACCACGCAGAGTTACAACGGTGCTGGGGAGAAAAAAAAAGCGACTTGCGACCGGTCCTCGCTATTATGACCACCTCTCTGCAATCACAACCCAGGTGTGCTCGGCAACCAGCTTGCGTTGACAAGGGTTGCAGCCTCCCCAGGTCAACCTTCCTTGGGGAGGGGGGGGCACCTCCAATCAAGTAAAGTCAATGGGGGGGGGGGAAGCTGGATTCACTTAATGACTGCAGCAGAAAAGGTTGTAAAACAGGGCAGGACTCACTTCAAGACTGCCTTGTTTAGCGAGAAAGTTCTGGTCCTAAGTTGTGACCGTGCACAATTCCCATCTCGACGGGTGGACGTTAAGTCGAGGTCTTGAGAAAGGGAAGTCAAGACCCTGTCCCACCTGGATCAGGGTCGGACAGCTTCGTGGAGCAACCTGCCCCCCTGGTGGCCCCAGGTATCTCTTTGTCTTGGAATCTCTCCCGGTCTCAAGGGCGGAGCCAGTTCCAACCACACCTTGTGAGTCATGCCCGTTGGAAGTTCCTGCACTGGCAAGTTCAAATCTGCAGGTGAATAGCTGCACCCACAACCAATCAATCAGGATAGAGCTGGAAGGGACCTTGGAGGTCTTCTAGTCCAACCCCCTGCCCAAGCAAGAAACCATAAACCATTTCAGTTTCTTCCGCCTTATATAGCTGGAGAACCGCTTCTCTTGGACAAGCTAGCAGGGAAAAGCAGCCAAATCTTATTTCTTCTTTTGGCTCCACACCCCCATCTAGTGGCCATTAGAAGAACAGCACAACCTGGGTCACAATCTGATTGTCCCATTGTATTTTAACTTGTTACCCTGGTTTTATTAGTTAACGCACCTTTAAGCTTTGACGTGGATTTCAAGGGGTGGCTCTTATCCATAGAGGGCAGTGTCCAGGGCCACGGATGAAATCCTGCAGGTGTGTTGTGTGGCTCAGGCTCCTGTCTTGGGTAGCTTCATACTACTTTTAATTTAATTTGAGAATTGCCCATTTCTTACTTTGTTATTTTATTTTGTGGGGGACAGCAAAATTCAGCACAGTGCATTACGTTCACAGAAACAACATATAAAATGCCTATCAAAAAAATACAAAACACCAGAGCTGTGAATTATTTTTAAAAAAACATACAGCAAATCAAATGGCCCGTGCCTGATAGAATCCAGGAAGCCAGACTCTTAAAGTAACAGCTATGTGTACCACTGGCAAATCAAACAGCTGTTTATTGGTTTTAAATAAACACCTTTAAAAAATGGGGCTGAAATTAGTATGGCGGATAAGGGGTCACTGGGAAGAAGCCATGATACTGGAAACACCTGAAAGAAAGCAGAAGGGAAACCGGGTGGTGAAAAGAGAGAAATTCAGAATATGAGTTTCAGGTCTTTGCTTGATCCAGGTGAACGCTCACAAGCTGGCAAAATTGTAGAGGATTACAACTCCCATCCACCTGAATTAGCATAACTGCATCGAATGGAGAAAGGAGTCTTGCAGGGAGCCCTCAAACTCACTTGCAGTCATAAATTGAGGCACGTGACAGGATTCAATTTATTTTATAACTGTTTTGACGTAGGTTATGAGTCCCTTCTGTTCTATTTTTTTAAATAAATACCTTTATTAAACATTAAAAAAGAATAGATACAAAATATAATACAACTCGTTAAAACGAAAAACACTATGAACATTACAAATCAATTTGATGGTGGTTATATACCCATTATTACTCCAGTACATATTTCATATTCCTGGTTATTTTTCAAGCATTATCCTCTTTAAACTCTTCCTTATTTATCTGCTCGATCTCTATCATTTATCCATTTGTATCAGTTTCCCCAAACCGTGTAGTACTTTGAGTCTTCCTTTTCTTTTAATTTTAAAGTTTATCCCACTTCAGCGTAATTGTAGATTTTTTTGAACCCTAACCCTTCTGTTCTTAAGTGAATCACATGGTCATTAAGCAAACCACGCCGTTGTGAAGAGCATCTAGCATAGGTAACGGCCGTCTGGTGCGGAGTTGCTCCGAACCGCAAGAGGGCCGACAAATAAACGGAATAATAATAATAATCATGAAAGGTGCCAAAAATCATGGGCATGTGGTCGCAGGACACCAGTCATAAATGCAAACTGGTTGCCAAGCCCTCAAAAAGTGATCACACAACTGCAGGGAGAGAGGGTGGCAACAGCCACAAGTAGCTTTCTAAAAGTTCGACATAATTTCAAACATTTGTTAAGCGGCCGATCGTAAATTGAGGACTACCTGTAATATACCAGAGCACCAATTTCGCCCGGTCCCCATCTTGCAATTCAGAGCCGCTTGAGATCACCTTTGTTTTTACCTTCCTAGAGTAGGCCTACCCTTAACACCTCTGATTTGCCTGAAGGGATGTGGATACGCATTTTAGGAGACGAAACAACACAGGTATGCAGCCACAAAAGCACCCCTCAAACAAACCGCTGGACAAAATTGATCTCAATTGCCTCCTTCCCACTGCACAGCAGCACTGCAACGATCCACAAACCAGAGGAAAAGTTCCTGATACACAGAGTTGAGGGAGAGTGCAGATCCAGGAACTTCCAAACCTTTCCTTAGGTTCCTGAATCACCTGTTGCAAGAAGCGAAGGAATGGGTAGGTCATGCCCCTGTCGGAATCTGAATCTGAGGAGGAAGACGAACAGCTGATAGGGAGTGGGAGTGTGGCTCCATTGGCTGTGGAGGAAACTGGGGAAGGGCAAAGCACGGCTGGGCAGAGCAGGGGAGAGAGCAAGGGAGAGGGAATTCAGAGGAAGACCTAGGCTCACCCCCTCTTCATCCTAGGGCACGCAGGGAGGAACGGAGAAGGGAGCAACGTGGGTTGCATGGTTTACAGGGAAGAAAAGGGCCCTGATTCCCTTCATTAGACACACCCGGGAATGAGAGTTTAAAAGGACTGAATGCTGAGTACGGCAGTTATTGGGAGCAAACGTGACTTTATCCTGTGTTGCCGCTGCTTATCTGTGTTCCTGGAATTCTTCTCAACCCTGTGAGTTTTGCCATGCCTGCACATCTGGAATTCTTGCTCCTGCCCTGCCAAACCAATTACCTCATTTTGGCTTGCGTGGACTTATCATTACAGTTTGTGTTGACCATGTTTTAGACTTGATTCGTTATAGTCAAAGGCTGTTCCTGGAAGTTTTTTTTCTCCTGGACACTGGGGGCAAAGTTGGAGCTAATAAAGGGACTCTTATTGATTATCTGTGCTTTTGTGCCCTGCCCCTTTGGGTCCTTACAGGGTGATATTTTAAAGTTGTGGCTAAATAGAGGCTGCTATTCTACCTGGAGGGGGTGGGGAGGAAAGCATTGCGACGGACAAACTTCAACTCATAACCTCATGATGGTTGTTAGGATCTGCCTACATGGGGAACCTCATCAAGTCAAGAGAGGGAATAAGCACAGCTTCCCAAAATTGGAAAATAGTTACACTGGGCTTCCGAGTTCCAAATGGACACGACACACACCGACACACACCAGAGATGCTCTTCTCAGCAACTCCTGAGAGCTGAACTAAGGCGGCAAGCATCACACGTAGGAAAAAGTGATGGCGCATGCGGTTGACCTACTGCAACACTCAGCTCCAAACAGCAAAATTTATAAGCCATCTCCTCTTTAGTATAGAAAAAAAATAAAAATAAAAAAGGAGGGAAATGAGCAGGAGAAAAAAAAAAAGATACTCACTGTCAAAGTCTATTTTCTCCACAATGTTTTTAGGCTTGATGTTCTCTTCCTGGTTTAAAATGAATATTGTCCCGGGTTCTGTTTCTACCCAGCCGTATTTGATCATCCAAGACTTCAGCTGATTATCTGCAGAAAAGAAGAAGAGTTACAGGCTGGGAGGATTGAGCCAAAGAGAGAATTCGGTGTTTTGTCAGAAATTCTCTTTCTTCCTTCAAGTTTATGAAAACGATTGTTGAGGCGAAATATATGGAGAACAGCAAAACTGTGAAAGCAATGGAGAATTTGGAATGGGAAGAACAAAATGAATTGTGCAGCTAAGGACCCAGGAGTAGTTTCACCACGTAGAAAACTAAAGAGAAACGTAAAATTAATTTGCTTCCCATTCGAACATGTGCTGATCCTGTCACCTTGAACCATGAGACAGGCGGCAATTTGATTGATAGATAGAATGAATGAATGGATGGATGGATCGATAGACAGACAGACAGACAGACAGAGGTAGATGGAGTAGACAGAGGTATATATCTATAGATGATATAGATTAGAGAAAGAGAGATGTGAGAGAGATGTAGATGGTAAATATAGATGATTGATATAGATTAGAGAGAAAGAGATTAGAGATAGATAGAGGTAGATAGGTAGATGATTGATATAGATTAGAGGTAGAGAGAGAAATTAGAGATAGAGGTAGATAGGTAGATATAGATGATTGATAGAGATTAGATAGAGATAGAGATTAGAGGTAGATAGATAGATATAGATAGATCGTATAGATGATTGATAGATTAGATTATAGACAGATATAGAGATTAGAGATCAATATCGACAGAGACATACATGTTACAAATTAACATGTAGATTAAAACACGGTTTTCCGTATTTCCTCCCATATCCCCCCATTCTAAATATCAGCAGGCTCCAAGGGACAACAAAACATTGTCATGAACCCACATAACAAAGGGAAGGAAATTATATAACTGCCTGTACAGCCACTCACTCACCTGTTAGATCGCCCAACATTTTGGCCAGAAGCCATCGGTCAATGTGCTGGTATGTGATTCCAACTACGTGACAAATGACTGAAAAAGGAAAATAACACAATTAAGGAAAAGGAAGAAACTGAATACTTTTTGACATCAGACTTATTTTATCAATAGTTAGCTATTAGCTAATAAAAACAGAAGTTAGAAATGTGTAAATGAAAGAAAAGGACTAATGATATAAGGGAGGTTTGTTAAAATGGATAAGCAACTATTATTATTGTTATTACTATAGAACTAAAACCAGTGTAACAAATATTGTTGTACACATTTTCATTATTTCCTAAAAATATTTGTACCCAGACAACACACTGTTTAACTAAAAATGAAATCTGTATATGTTATAAAATACAATAAAATTATTTTTAAAATGACTTCAAATTGTGCAGTTCTGGCTGCTCTCTTGACTTTATTTTTTTTGACACATACCCCCTGCAAGAATCTCCCAAATATTAAAAGACATATCAAGCAGGGAGGGGGGGAAACCACCCCTCCCACAATGGAGCAATACTTGAGACCCCCCCCCCAAGCAAATTGCAATACTTTTGACTTACATTTCCTAACTGAATCTTCAAATCCGATGATCCCATCCAGGAGTTTCATATTCTTATCCAGAGCTTGCTATTATTAAAAAAAAAAAAAATCAGAAATGAGAGAGGATAGCCTTGGTCAAGGCCAGCACCACAGCCAATGACAGATATCGGTCTACTTTTCTACAAGCATCTAAACTTACTGTTTTTCAGGAGATTAAACAAAAGCAGCATGAAAATTAATTTAAAACATTTGCAATCGACCAAACAACCTGACACATATTAAACCAGAGGCCTCCAACCTTGGTAACTTTAAGCCTGGAGGACTTCAACTCCCAGAATTCCCCAGCCAGATTTGCAGCTTTGTTGGCTGGGGAATTCTGGGAGTTGAAGTCCTCTAGGCTTAAAGTGGCCAAGGTTGGAGACCCCTGTGTTAAACGAGTGTCTCTTCCCAAAAACCAATGGAACAAATGTGTCGTTCTGCAGATGTTCCTCGGACTGCAATACAGGTATGAGAGCACACCTGTATTGACAGCAATTGGGAGCCGAATTTCCATTCCTAAGCTAGATGGTCGTTAAGTGAGCTGCATCCGAGTTTGCAATCTTTTTTTTTCAGGGCTGCTGTAATTTTGTAACAGTGGCTATATGAACGGTTGCAAGTCAAGGACTACCTGTATTAAAACTATTTATTTCGCAAACACAAACGAATTTGATTTCTGCAGGCTTATCAGTCATGTCTGTGTGAATCTATTCATCAATAAAAAAAAAAAATTAACTTACCCAGAAAGCCTGAAAATGACAGTTCTCCAACAATTCCCCCAGGTATAAGATCTGACGGATCGGGCTCTCCTCTTGCTGGCAGCAGCAGAGTTAAGGAATGCTACATAGGGAGCTGGAGAAATGCATGGAAAATTCCTCCCCACCCCTCTCCCCCAAGGATCTTATGGACCGGACAAGCTATTAAATATTCCCATGCTTGGTCTCTGACCAAAAGCCACCTGAAGAGACTTGGAAGCGTTTGAAATGTGGTTTTACAGGCAGCTGTTATGTATAAGTCGGGTTGATAAAAATCAGAAATGAGGTGATAAGCTGCCTGGGAAAGCCAAGGGAAATCATCAAAACCATAAAAAAAAGAGAAAGTTAGAATATTTCGGACATTGGGATGCAACGTTCAGAAAAACACGGCATCCTTCACTTAATCCTCCTCCAAGGGAAGATTGAAGGCGAATGAGGTCCAGGCAGGAGGAGAACATCATGGCTTCAAATTCTAAGGAACTGGTTCGGACAAAACTCAGCAGCCCTTTTTTGTGTGGCTGTTGATAAAAATAGGATTGCCAACATGGTCACCAATGTCCGGTGACAGACAGGGCACAAGAAGAAGAATGCTGCCCAGCTAAAACAGAGGCTTATGTACATCTGATCGTACCTCCACCTATCTAAGTAAGCCTGATGGCATATTTGGTGGCTGGCTCAGGAATTCTGGGAGTGGAAGTCCACAAGTTACAAAGGGACCATAGTTGCCCACTCCTGGTCTAAGCCATCGTTCTCCGCTGAATTCTCCATCTAGACCAGAGGTCTCCAAACTTGGCCCCTTTAAGACTGGTGGACTTCAACTCCCAGAATTCCTCAGCTAACGTGACTGGAGGAGGAATTCTGGGAGTTGAAGTCCACCGGTCTTAAAGTGGCCAAGTTTAGGGACCCCTGGTCTAGCAGGTTCTTAACAGAATTGGGATTTCTGTACGATTTAGGGCACGAGTCTTCCAACTTGGCAAGTTTAAGACTTGTGGACTTCAACTCCCAGAATTCCTCAGCTAACGTGACTGGAGGAGGAATTCTGGGGTTGAACTCCACAAGTCTTAAAGTGGCCAAGTTTAGGGACCTCTGGTCTACGTATTGATGACTGGGGAATTCTGGGAGTTGAAGTCCACCAGTCTTAAAGTGCCCAAGTCTAGACTTTTTCCTGGTGAGCTGTGCCTGGTGGGAGGCTTCAAGTCCTAAAATGGGATTTGGGGGGAAGTTATCCTAGAGTACAAAGAGGATACGCGAGCCTGGTCAATCATGCACTTGCAGAGCGTGAAGTCCGTGTGAGGCAGGTTGGTCAGTGCTTTGAGGAGAATCTGGGCAGTCACCGAGACCTGGAATAAGTTAGGATTAAACTGATACCTAGAGGAGAAAAGGATGGCGAGATCACAACCTGACAAGTTTGTGCAGGAAGCCCAACATGAAAGCACAGCATTTCAGGATTTCTCCTTCCAGAACAGGGGTGTCAAACTCGATTTCATGGAGGGCTGCAACAGGGTCACCTTGACCTCCGGGGATGTGGGTGGGGATAGGCGTGGCCAGATCGACAGTCGGGGGCACTTGTAGTGGCCAAGTGCTAAGGCAGGACCTCCCTCAGACCCTCCCTCTCATTATGGAGCCTCGGTGGCACAGTGGTTAGAGTGCAGTACTGCAAGCTACTCCTACTGCAATTTGGCAGATCAAATCCCACCAGGCTCAAGGTTGACCCATCCTTCCGAGGTGGGTAAAATGAGGACCCCAAATTGTCCTCATTTTGGCTGATTCTGTAAACCGCTTAGAGAGGGCTGTAAAGCAGTGTAAAACATTATATATGTCTAAGTGCTATTGCTATTATAATCTTCCTTTCTTTTCTTCTTTTTTCCTTCCCTCTTCATTCACCGTTCTTCTTCCTTCCCCTCTTTCCTTCTTTTTCTTTGTCTTTTCTCTTTCCCTTTCTCCTTTCCCGTCCCTTCCTGCATGCTCAAATGTAAAAGGGAAAACATTTCTCCTTTTGTTTCATTTTGGAGTTTGTTTTGATAGGACTCTGCCAGCCAAAATGGAGCTCGGGGCTGCGTGCCGCCCTCCCATGAGCTCCGTTTTCGCTGGCCGCAGGCTGGTCCTTTGCGGTTTCCAAGGTGACCCCCATGGGCCAGATCTAAGCACTCTGCAGGCCAGATTTCGCCCGCAGGCCTCAAGTTTGGCACCCCTACCTTAGAATCTATTTAAGAAATTTTAGATGGCTGCTCAAACTCTCATTGACTCCAGGCCATTTACAGAGATAAAAGACTAAAACAGCAACAATGAAAAAAAGCAACAACTCCTTTCACCCTCTTGCCAACAACCACCAACTGAGTCAGCAGAATGGGCTCCATCCCACTTCTGGATCTCCAGGTCTTGCCTTCGATGCTTTGTGAAAGGGTGTAAAAGCGGCAAATGATCAGCAACTCACAGTTTGAGCACAGCCAAGTTGGCCTCCAAGTCATAGGCATTCTCTTTGGCCTGGGTCTCCACATAGTGCTGCAGGGTGACAAGATTTTCTGGGTTGTATCTGAAATTCAGGAAAAGATGGAGCAGCTGTCAGGAAGGACGTCCTAAGGACCAATGGATGCAGGTAGAGGTGACCAGTGACAAGCGGTTTCTTAAGACTTCCAGGCATCACTTATTTGAAATATTAACACTGAAATTGATTTCATCCTTCTAGCCACTGTCTAGCGGCCACTGCAGGATGAAGGAGGCCTCCTCTACTGCATGTTTCCTAACCAATACGGCCTTTGCCAATTGGTCCCACAATACAAGTCAATCCATCTTGTTTTGGGTCTTTTTTCATGGACACTTTTTAAAATGGATTTAAGACTGAGAAAGTTGGATGTGTCCCAAGGCAAAATGCAAGAAAGGAAGCCCAGGGTCTGTTTGATCAAGTGGAGGATCAGTTCACCCCCGCTTCAACCTCTCCAGGGATCTCTAGGTGGTCCCCTTTCCAACCGCCTGAAAGCAAGTGGTGGAGAAAGGCAGAACCCTCCATTTTGATTGCAAAATCGAATAACTATAAAAATTGAGAAGCAGACGAATTCCTAATAGTTATAAAAACTTGTTTGGGTTTAGGAATTCTATTTCTTTCGTTTATTGAGTTATATTTTGTGGTGTTTTTATGGGGGGGGGTGGCTGCACCAAGGGAGGCTCATTTCAATTTCATTATACACATGTTGCGTGCATTGAAAAATAAATATTTGATTTGATTTGACTAAATCCGTTTGATTTAAAAATCTAATGATGGTTATAAAAACTGGGAAATAGATAATTCCTAATGATTATAAAAACTGGGACGCTGATTAAATCGTTTGATTTAAAAATCCAATAATGACTATAAAAAGTGGGAAGCTGACTAATTCCTTCCGCCCCATCCCGGTTTCTCCTCCCTAAATCCCATTTTTCAAGCTAAAAGGAGATGCAGGAGACGCAGAAATGCTGCCAGTCCGGCGGAGACGTGGGGTTCCTGAGCATGAGCAGAGTGCCATCCTCCCACAAAGCTTCCTGAGGTTCCTAGCTGAAGGTTTCAAAGCTCCGGGGACCGCTTTGGTGGGGGGAAGGGGAGAAATACCTGTCGATGCCCTTCAGCAGCTTCCCGACGCTCGCCCGCATCTGCTCGAAGGCCGCCATGTCTGCGGAGGCTGGAGACGAAGAGGAAGCCGGAAAAAGGAAGCGGAAGAAGCAAAGCGAAGGGAACTTCCGGCTGAAGGCGCCAACTTCCTTTCCCGCTCTAGGTTTTGCCTACGGAGCACACGGAGTACGCGTGCGCAGTGAAAATCGAAGCGTTTCTCAAACTTCAGCCACTTTAAGACGGGTTGGGACTTCAACTCCCAGCATTCCTCAGCCGGCCTTGCTGGGACAGAATAGACTCCTTCCCTTGGGTCCAGCGAATCCGCTGCATTGTGCATTGTGGGATTTATTTCCATTTTTACAATTTTAAATGTATACTGTTGTAAAGAAATGGGCATGAAAGTTAAAGTTGAAGTCCACACGTCTTAAAAGCGGCTGAGGATGAAAACCACTGGCACAGAGCCGCCTTCTCTGAGCCCCGCCTTATAAGTAGCCCCGCCCACTTCCCCGCCTCCTTGTAGAAAGCATGTGCTTTTTCTTTTTTTTTGACAATGAGGACTAGGAACTTGTTTTACTTTCTTCAGCGCCCCTTTTGAAAAACAACTCTCCAAATACATCCTAGCTCTGTGCGAGAATCATAAAAGTTTCTTCTCTGATCGGCTACCTCAATGCCCCCTGGCAGGGCCAACAGGGGCGGGGGAGGAAAGCAGGCTGGGAGCCCCCCCCCATTCCAGCATTTCTGCAACTTAACCCTACCAGACTCTGCTATGTCCTCCCCACCTTCCAAGGGCTGCACCAGAGATGGGGTGGGCCTTCAGCATGGTTTAACACAGGGATGTCCAACCTTGGCAACTTTAAGGTGTGTGGATTTCAACTCCCAGAATTCCCCAGCCAGCACATGCCGGCTGGGGAATTCTGGGAGTTGAAGTCCACACACCTTAAAGTTGCCAAGGTTGGACATCCCTGGTCTAGCACAGGTCTTAGATTCCTGCAGGCTGCTGGCCTAGAGATTTTGCCCCCATGAGATGCCCACTGTCCCAGCCTAGGAGATAATCAGTCAGCAGAGACCAGAATCCACCCTCTGGAGGCAATGGAGAAATCTTATAAAATATTACGTGTGTTACCTGTGAAAGGTGCAGCCCAGGTGGCAGGTGCAACTGATGGGAGGTTTTGAACATCATCTCCCCCCCCCAAAAAAATAAAATAAATGGGACCTTCCTTTGATCCCATATCACTTAAGCTCCAAGACCCCAAGTTGCATTTCCCATGTGGCTTTGGAGGAAAAGGATGGAGGGGTCATGCTTGTTACAGTAAATATCTGTTTGGGTATTTGTTGATTTATTCAATACTAGCTCTTCACCTGTGCTTCGCTACAAAACTATGTGGCCAGGATTAGTTTTGGGGGAGGAAAAAAAATGGGGGGGGGGGGATTCTGTCTCTGCCTGCCAGCATCCATTGGTATTCATCTGGCTAGCATCCTGTCAGCATGTGAGAGTTGAGGGCTGTTTGGAAACTGAAACAGTATTTGCTGTGTGAGCAAGGAGACAGCAAGGAGCCTGGGCGTGGCTTAGCTCAACTGTTCTGTACTAAAGCTGAATGCTGCTGTGAAACTGAAACTGAAACTCCTCCCCTCTGCTTGTGTCTTGCATTTGGAACAGATTTCTTTTGTCACTTTTTAACTTGTCTTATTCTCCTCCCTTTTCCCTCCTTTATGTTAGCTTGAATCTTAACATTTGTTTTTTGAAATTTGATAAAGATACTTAAACTGGAGGCTTTAAAGTATGTACTTTGGGTTCGAACTGAATTTCTTCCCTTTAAAAACTGTTCTTGGGAAAAAAAATTTTCCAGTAGATGATAACTGGACATTGGGGGCCAAGTTGGAGGAATTAAAGGGACTTTGCCCATTTTTGTGAATTTGTTGCTTTTATGCCACACCCCTTTGGGTCATCACAGTATGTTATGTTCATACTTATACTTGTTTTTTTCATACCTTCTTGACCAACAAATGAAATAAGTAAATAAAATAAAAAATAAAACCTGCCCGCTGGAAAGATCCCCATCCACTACATCCAAGCTCCCAGGAAGGGTCTTGACCATTTCTGGATGAGCCGAGAAGGCCCTTCATCCTTCAACCCCAGAAATCTGCTCGCCCACATTAATCACACTGCAAATCAGGAAGCAGAACTCTACTGAGAACTTCACCCGTATCCTGACCACAGCACAGAGAACGACGCCTACACGCGTGCAGAGTTTATATACTCTGCCTGCACAAGCGGGGAAACCCTGAACAATGGATGTTCAAGAAAGAGCAGCTCAACTGGAGATTTCCACCCGAAACCCTCAAGAGGACTTTGAACTTTTGCAGCGTGTTGGCGGAGGGACCTATGGGGAAGTCTATAAGGTAACCTCACTTGTCCTGCATGGGGGTTTGGGTTCGAGTGCTGCCCGGGCACCTTTTTTTCCAGCTGGGGAGTGGTGATTGTGGCTTAAATGGTTTTGTTCCTGGACATCATTTAACAAATGCAACAAATATAGATCAGGCTTCCAAGAAAAGGCAAGGTGCAAAGGATTTTTAAAAAGAAAAAAAAAAGTTAATATTAGTCTGTGGAACTTTGGGCCACATGATATACGGTAGGGGAAACTGATCTTATTAATCTAATAGTCTAATAAATATGTAGTATGCATTTCCAACTGCTTGCAATGCATTAAAATCATGGTTGCATCTTAGTTAAAACCCATAAGGAAGGTTAATCTGATGGTTTAGCAATAAATGTACTATAATTGTTTGGGGTGGAAGCAGGCATAAAAGTACAGAAGAGTGGACTTTTTTTTTTTTTTTTGATTCCCATCACTGGTCCCAAGTCCATTCGTGGCTGCAAATTCTATCATTTAATCAGCTTTATGTGAGCAAGAAGGTATGGGACGGTGTGACTGAATCCCAGCCAAGACTAATCGTTTGCAAAAAAAAAAATTCCTGCAACTAACCTGTTTTTAAAAGGTAGAAGATTTTGGTAGCTCCTTCACAAATTGCATTAAATCATTTTATTAAAGGCTAATAATTAATTTAACTAAAATGGCACAGGCCTGCAAAATGAATAAAATGTGGTAGTCGAAAAAATTGCTCTTACGTTATTCCTGATTGTTTTGCACTCTCTCTCTCTCTCTCTCTTTCCTTCCTTCCCTCCCTCCCTCCCTCTCTTTTTGTCCTAAACATATTGGAAATACCCATAAGGGCAGGTGGTCCCTGGATTTGGACTTTGTATGGGTCTCCTTAGGGAATGTAAGAATATCTCTCATGTTTTCATCAGAGTCTGTTGTTTTATTTTATTTGATTTAATTCGAATGCTCATACTGATTAGGTCAGTTCCAATCACCAGATCGACTAGAACAGAATTGGTTTAAAAGTGAGCTGTTGCTGTTTAAAAGCATGTTAATTTACAATACCCTGAGCGACATTTGGAATCGAATCAGTCTAACTTTCTGTTTTAACAGTGTCTCTCTCAACCTTAGCAACTTTAATATGCGTGGGCTTCAACTCCCAGAAATCCCCAGCAGTCTGGCTGGCGACGGGGAATTCTGGGAGTTGAAGTCCACAATCTTCAAAATGCCAAGGTTGAAACACATCTCTGTACAGCATCGTCCTACATGCCAAAGAGATATTATTTGATCCCTTGGCTTACCAATGAAAGCCTTGCACCCGTACAACCCTGCATTAATTTGAGTTTTAATTGCTGCAATTTAGGCTTCTGTGTAAAGACTCCTCAAAGCTGCACAGATGGCTGTCTGGCAGCCCCAGATGAAGTTTCCTGTTTGCTACTACAACTTTCTTTTGTTTTTTTATTGACTTGTGTTTTTTAATACCCCTGTAATCAAACAAAGCCTCGCAGTTTGGCCAGATGTACATAATTATGCCGTATTTTTCTTCTTCTTCTTCTTCTTGAATAATCCCTACAAGAAAAGGATGTTTCCTTTCTGTTAGTCATACCCCTCACAACTGAATTAATACCCATGCTTGAACACATCCCCCTCCCTCAACCGTTTAGCCCAGCAAGGGGCTAAAATCCTTGATCTGTTCCACTCTGTTTTTGCAAAAAAAAAAAAAAAATCTCATGTTTTGTCCTCAGCCGGTTTCTCACGTCTCTGTTTTCCCAAGAAGGAAAGATTGAGCAATCTCATGTTGGCCTTGCCACAATGACCCCCACCCCCAATGCTGCCTACAAAACATAAAAATCTTGCTTTAACAGCACAAAATGTGGATGAAAATAATAATAATAATCACACACACACACACACACACACACAGAAAACTAGCTGAGGGCAGCAGCTGTATCCTCTGCCAGCAATACACAAAACGTTTTCAGCTCCGCTTCTGGCTTCCTCTTTCTCACTTTCCCTTCCAAACTGGGAAATGTCAGAGAAAGCCAAGAGTTAAACCAAAAAAAAAAAAAAATAAATGATGGTAGAAACACATCAAACCAGCCAAGATGGAGTAAGTGCAGAATTAGAACTCTGCTCCGGAGCCAAGGTGGTCGTTATACCTTTTGTAATTCCATTTGCTTGATTTAAATAGAATTTCTGCCTCCTGCCGCTAAAATTCAAAATCAAAAATAAACTTTTTTTTATTAACTTTGGTGTCACTGTCATCTTCTCAGGCAAGGAAGAGAGAGTCGGGAAAACTGTCTGCCATCAAAATTGTCAAAATGGAAGCAGGTGAGCAAGGACAAAAATTAAGCCAGGGTTTCCCAACCTTGGTGACTGCAACTCCTATATTCCCCAGCTAGCCATGTGTAACCTTCCCAGCTGGCTTCCAGCAAGCAAAGATAATGTGGGAAGCCAGATTCGCTGAACGACTGCACAATTCGCTTCACCACTGCAGTGATTTGCCTTAACAATGGCGGCAAAAGAGGTCATAAAGTGGGGGCAAAGCTCACTTAACAACTGCCTTTGCTGGACAACAAAAATCGGGGGCTCAATTGTGATCATCAGTCGAGGACTGCCTGTAACTCAGCAACGTAGTAGTGGAGATGTTGGCTGTCGAAGCCCTGGAACATCTAGAAAGCTCAGATCCAGTTGTTTCAAGAAAGGAGAATATCTGTAGCTCGGGATCAACATGACGGGTCCTTGGTGGTCTCTGAGCTTGCTTGTTTCCTTGCAGACATCTCATGACCCAGCTAGCTAACATCATCAGTGCTAGAAGGGAGGGAGGTTTTCAGAGAGGAGGAGGAGGAGGAGGAGGACTGCAGGGTCCTTGGTGCTCTCTGAGCTTGCTTGTTTCCTTGCAGACATCTCATGACCCAACTAGCTAACATCATCAGTGCTGGAAGGGAGGGATGTTTGCAGAAAGGAAGAGTGGAGGAGGAGGAGGAGGAGGAGGAGGAGGAGGAGGAGGAGGAGGAGAACTGTTGGGTCCTTGGTGCTCTCTGAGCTTGTTTGTTTCCTTGCAGACATCTCATGACCCAACTAGGTAACATCATCAGTGGTAGGAGGGAGAGCCTGTTTCCCTTCTCTCCTAAAACCCTAAAATGCCTGTTTCTCTTCTTCTTCTTTTTGCCCAGATGATGATTGCGTGGCTATCCAACAAGAGATCGTGATGGTGAAAACCTGCAAACATCCGAACATCGTCGCGTACTACGGGAGTTACATCCGGTGAGCGATCTTTCTCTGAAGATGGGACGGTTCTCTTGCAAATTGTTTCCCTGCCTTGAGAAAGGGTGGTGTGGGTGGGTTGCGAAACGGGTGTATGAAAGAGCCGTGGTGGCGCAGTGGCTAGAATGCAGCATTGCATTCAGGCTCATTCTGCCGACTGTCAGCAGTTCGATTCTCACTGGCTCAAGGTTGAACTCAGCCTTCCGCTCTTCCGAGGTTGGTAAAATAAGGACCCGGATTGTTGGGGGGGCAAGAGGCTGACTCTGTAAACCTCTTAGAGGGGGCTGCAAAGCACCATGAAGTGGCGTATAAGTGTTATGGCTACGATTAGAAAGCGCTCTGTCAACCCCATTTAAATCCTGAGTCTCAAGCCAAATTTCCAAAAATTCAAAAGGATTTATTGGGAGTTAACATGCCAGCACCGCCTGGGTGTAGCGGACTCTGAGACACGTCATGCATTGTCACCCTTGACTCTGGTTTCCCCCCACCCCCCTGGGTGTATCATAATTCATATTCTCCAATGGGACACCTCCATAGCCCAGAGTCATCAATCATGCTCTTCAGTTAGAATTGTGCACGGCAGAAAACTTCGGTCACCTAGTTACTATCTTTGAAAACTATGTATGGAATGCGCTTTCGGTTTGCAAGCTGCCGCACTGCTCCCTTTCTGTCGGCAACTCTAAAAGACCATAGAAGTATTTGATGAGTTGATACGCTCCTGGGCAACCTGGATAGCTGGCCCTGATTCTTCCTCCTCCTTTCCCCCATTCTCAGCTTCCTTCCACACGAACCCTCTTTCTCTCCTTCCTTCAGGTTTAAGAAGCTGTGGATTTGCATGGAATTCTGCGCAGGAGGATCCCTCCAGGACATCTATCAAGGTAGCTGCTAAAAAGTCAGGACAAATCTCACTTGCACTTCCTAAGTTCCGCTTATAAAATCATAGAGTCCTAGCGCTGGAAGGGGCCTTGGATGACTTCTAGTCCAACATCCTGTTCAAGGCAAGAGACCCTATACCAGGGGTCCCCAAATTTGGCAACTTTAAGACTGGTGGACTTCAACTCCCAGAATTCCTGAGTTAACATGACTGGAGGAGGAATTCTAGGAGTGGAAGTCCACAAGTCTTAAAGCTGTCAAGTTTGAAGACCTCTGGTCTCCAGTATCTATCTTCTATCTCCATCTCTGTCTGTCTGTCTGTCTAATCCAAGGGTCTTCAACCTTGGCAAGTTTAAGACTTGTGGACTTCAACTCCCAGAATTTCTGTGCTAACATGACTGGAGGAGGAATTCTGGGAAGTCCACAAATCTTAAAGCTTTGCTGGCTGAGGAATCCTGGGAGTTAAAGTCCACAAGTCTTAAAGTAGCCAAGGTTGGCTGAGGAATTCTGGGAGTTGAAGTCCACAAGTCTTAAAGTGGCCAAGGTTGGCTGAGGAATTCTGGGAGTTGCAGTCCACAAGTCTTAAAGTGGCCAAGATTGGCTGAGGAATTCTGGGAGTTGAAGTCCACAAGTCTTAAAGTAGCCAAGGTTGGCTGAGGAATTCTGGGAGTTGAAGTCCACAAAGCTGTGAAGTTTAAAGACCCCATCCCTATACTATGGGGACAAATGAAGTTTAAAGACCCCTGCCCTATACTATGGGGACAAATGATGTCCAGTCAAACCCTAACAGAGTTGGAAGGGACCTTGGAGGTCTTCTAGTCCAACCCCTTGCCTAGGCAGGAAATCCTACACCACTTCAGACAAGTGGTTATCCAACATCTTTTTAAAAACTTCCAGTGTTGGAGCACCCACAATTTCTGAAGGGATGTTGTTCCACTGCTTATTTGTTCTCCCTGTCAGGAAATTCCTCCTTAGTTCTAAGTTGCTTCTCTCCTTGATTAGTTTCCACCCGTTGCTTCTTGTTCTGCCTTCAGGGGCTTTGGAGAATAGCTTGACTCCCCTCTTCTTTGGGGCAGCCCCTCAAAATATTGGAAGACTGCCCTCATGTGTCCCCTAGTCCTTCTTTTCATTAGACTAGACATACCCAGTTCCAGCAACCGTTCTTCATATGATGAATTGTTGTGGGAATTGGGGATGTCTAGTTTAACCATCTGACGAACGGTTGCAGAAACTGGGTATGTCTGGTTTAAGGAAGAGAAGGACTCGGGGAGACATGATAGCAGTCTTCCAATATTTGAAGGGCTGCCCCAAAGAAGAGGGAGTCAAGCTATTCTCCAAAGCCCCTGAAGGCAGAACAAGAAGCAACGGGTGGAAATTAATCAAGGAGAGAAGCAACTTAGAACTAAGGAGGAATTTCCTGGCAATGAGAACAATTCATCAGTGGAACAGCTTCCCCCCAGAAATTGTGGGATTCCATCACTGGAGGTTTTGAAGAAAAGATTGATTAGCCATTTGCCCAGAATGGTGTAGGGCCTCCTGCTTGGGCAAGGGGTTGGACTAGAAGACCTCCAAGGTCCCTTCCAACTCTCTCATTCTGTATTCTAAGATACAGTCTGTAGGGAACTTTCCTTCGTTCTTATCTCTCAAAGTGTTTTTAATGTAAATTTAAGCCCCGTGCAGTTGTTAAGAGAGGAGGGAAGGATGTGACTCTCACGCACACACATCAAGCATGTCACTTTGGGTGCCAGGTTCGTAGCCTCCGTGGGGGAGGAGTACAACCGAATGATTAGGCCAGGGGTGTCCAACCTTGGCAACTTTAAGACTTGTGGACTTCAACTCAGCAAAGCTGGCTGAGGAATTCTGGGAGTTGAAGTCCACAAGTCTTAAAGTTGCCAAGGTTGGACACCCCTGGATTAGGCAGTCCTTTTTTTTTTTTTTTTTTTTGCAACAGAAGTGAAACAAAGTGCGGTTGTTGGTTTTCTCTAGCATGTCAATAGCACCTGCTTCAAAGGAAGACAGACCCCAGGTTGTTCAGCTGGCTTAAGTGAGGTTGCAAACTTCCCCCTTTCCAGTCTGCTTACGTTGTTTCGCACTTCAGAGCTGCCTTCAGCTGCTTGCAAGGAGAAGAGAAAACCATAAAGGGAGGCACAAAGCCAAGCGCTCCTGTTTCTTGGACAAACACAAAAGTTTCGTTACTTTTCAGCCAGCTTGAAAGAAGAATGGTTAACATGGCCGGGAGGAATTACTGCATGGTAGGTTGAGAATAAAATAGTGTTAAGTCTAATTAGAAGGAAAAATTCCCGGCAAGAAAGAAATTTATTGGGATGGGATCGAGGAGAAGGTTCCCTTGGTCTGGATCACTCTCTGCTTTTTTATTCGATAGAATTGCGAATTGAAGTGTGCGCTTAGCTTAGGTGAGCACAATTCCCTAATCTTCTGATCTTCTAAAGAAGTTGCCCTGATGAGATTACCTAGTTTGGTCATGAAACGTCTGCAAGGAAGCCGCCAAGCTCAGAGAGCACCAAGGACTCCACAGTTCAAACCTGAGTTGCAAATATTCTCTTCTATTGGTCTAAGACAGGGGTCTTCAAACTTGACGGCTTTAAGACTTGTGGACTTCCGCTCCCAGAATTCCTCCTCCAGTCATGTTAGCTCAGGAATTCTGGGAGTTGAAGTCCACAAGTCTTAAACTTGCCAAGTTGGAAGACCCTTGGTCTAAGGTCTTCTGGCTAGCTGTGCTTGTCCTCTTCTTCACCGAAGAAACCTCCAAACACCCCCTGGAGATGTTGCCACCAATGTGATCCATTGTGAGCGTTCGAGATTTCATCAACGTTCTAAGCCATCAAGAGAACAATGCCGTCTACCACCAAAGTCATCCCACCAGCTCCAACACTGAACTCTCTGGAGATCGGGTTAAAGATCAAGAGAGGTACTAATACCACTCTAAAAAGCCTTAGTAAGGCCGCACCTAGAGTACTGCATCCAGTTTTGGTCACCACACTATAAAAAAGATGTTGAGACTCGAGAAAAAGTACAGAGAAGAGCAACCAGGATGATGAGGGGACTGGAGACTAAAACACACGATGAACGGTTGCAGGAACTGGGCCTGGCTAGTCTAGGGAAGAGAAGGACCAGGGGAGACAGGAGAGCATCTTCCAATATTTGAGGGGCTGCTACAGAGAGGAGGAAGGGGTCAAGCTATTTTCTAAGGCACCTGAAGGCCAGACAAGGAATAATGGATGGAAACTGATCAAGGAGAGATTCAACCTGGAAATAAGGAGAAACTTTCTAACAGTGAGATCAACCATCCAATGGAAGAGAAGTTGCCTTCAGAAGTTGTGGGAGCTTCATCACTTGAGACTTCCAAGAAGAAACTGGACTGCCATCTGTCAGAAATGGTGTAGGGTCTCCCGCTTGGGCAGGGGGTTGGACTAGATGACCTACAAGGTCCCTTCCAACTCTGATGATCTGTTATCTTAGTAGGAAAGAACATAAGAAGAGGACCTGCTGGATAGGATCTACTAGCCCATCTAGTCAAGCAGCCTATTGGTGAAGTAGCCAACAACCAACCTGAGCCAAGAGCCATTGATCTCCCAAGACTTCCATCAATTGGTCCAACTCTTGTTTTTTAAGCGAGACAAGTGCCTCACTGGCACATCATCTCAAGGCAGCAAATTCCAAAGTTTGATATATATATATATTCTGAGGTTCTCGCGGGTATTTGTATGTGTATCTTTGGTTATTCGGGTTTTCTCCCGCGTAAGATTGGAAGTATCTAGGCAATGTTTCGATGAAGTCTCATTCATCATCTTCAGGCTTGTGTCTTCGGCTCTGTGCTTCTCTGAGTGCTTCTCTGTGCTTACTGTGAGAAGCACAGAGCCGAAGACACAAGCCTGAAGATGATGAATGAGACTTCATCGAAACATTGCCTAGATACTTCCAATCTTACGCGGGAGAAAACCCGAATAACCAAAGATACACACACACACACACACACACATATACTTTTGATGATCCTGATTCTATCCTTCAGGGCAGAAGGAAGCAGAACTTCCTGTTTTCAGGAAGCGCCTTTCACCGCAGGGTGAGGTGACCAGCGAGTAATATGGGTTGCAGTTGGAACAAGCAAGCAAAGGAGGGCCCACCAGAGCAGTGGTTGCCAATCAGTGGGCCGGGGACCACTGGTGGTCTGTGAGAACATGTTGGTGGTCTGCAGAGAAATGTCACCTCCCCCAAAGCAATTAATCCAGGCTGCGCAGGAACACAAGGCTGCGCCACCCACATGGCTCGTGGGAACACAAGGCTTGCATCATTTGCATTGCGAGCAACATGAGGTAGTGAGGGGAGGGGGGAAAGGGAGGAGGGGGGAACTTGCCCCACTCGCCCCACGTGCCTGGCCTGACTACCGAGCTGCTTCTTTCTGCTTCTTTCTTCTTCTGCTTTTGGCTGCACGCAAGGAAAGCAGCGGAAGTCTTTCTTTCTCTCCCACAAACTCTGCCAGAAATGAGTCTTTGGGACCCTGCAAGGCCTCCTGGGCCAAGAGGCTGCACTGGCATGACAAGTCTCACAAAGACTCATTTCTGGCGGAGTTTGGGGGAAAGAAAGAAAGACTTCTGCGGCTTCTGCTGCTTTCCTTGCATGAAGCCAAAAGTCTCTCTCTCTCTCTCCCTCTCCCTGAGAACAGAGCTGGAGATGGTTTCCTCAATCCCAAATAAAGAACAATTGATCGGTAGGAAAACGGGGTGGGGAATTTTCCTGCAGACTCTTTTGGGGGGGATTTTCCCAGGGTCTCTGGTCCGCGGGATTTAAAACAATGAGTTTCGTGGTCCCTGAAGTCCAAAAGGTTGGAGACCCCTGAACCAGAGGGTCCTTGTTGTGGGGCACTAGAAGCCTCCGTCTCTCCCCGCCTTCTGGTTTCGGAGTGGGGGCAGGGAAGCATCACGAACACAACTTGAATGATAACAGGCAGACCACAACACTCTGCTTTCTCGTTTTCATTTTGAATGCTTTCTCGCCGCTTCTTCACTTCCTCCCTTCTGCATTTCCATCTCCTGGTTTGTGTGTGTGTGTGTGTGTGGGGGGGGTGACGGGGACGGTGGAAGTCAAAAGTCAACTGGGACACAGTACCACTCGTCTGAAGTGATGTAGGGTTTCCTGCCTAAGCAGGGGGTTGGACTAGTAGACCTCCAAGGTCCCTTCCAACTCTGTTATTCTATTCTAGTCTACCCCAGCAAAGGGCAGAGATTGGGGTTGGAGGGGGTGGAAGGTTTGCTTGTTCTCTAAGGCACACAGGATACAGTCACCTGGAATCTTAGGGAATTAGCCAATTTTAGGCAAGGTTTTTAAAACTTGCCTTGATGGTTACGGTGATGTGAGCAGGAGGAGAGTTGGATTGGGGGAGACCACAACACAGGGCAGCGCCAGCACCAATGTGTCTTTTGCTTTTTAAAAAAAGTGTTATTTTTTTTTTACTTTCCCTTCTTTTTTTTCTTTTCTCTTTGACGTTTACTGTACCTCAAAAATAAAAAAGAGAAAGAAAGAAAAAGAAAGAAGAGAAAGAGAGAAAGAGAGGGGAGGGAGGAAAGGAAAGGAAGGAAGAAAAGAGGTAAGGAGAGGGCAAGTACACTTCAAAAGGGGAGGAGGGGGGAGGAAGAGAGGGAGGGAGGGAGAGGAGGGAAGGAAGGAAAGGAAGGAAGGGAAGAAAGACGGGAAGAAAGAGAGGGAGAAGAAGGAAGGAAAGAAGAAAAGAGGGAAGAAAGGAGAGACGGAGAAGAAGGAAGGAAGGAAGGAAAGGGAAGGGAAAGGAAGAGAGGAGAGAAGAAGAAGGAAGGAAGGAAGGAAGAAAAGAAAGGGAAGAAAGGAGAGATGGAAAAAAAGGAAGGAAGGAAGGAAAGAAAGAAAGGGAAGGGAAGAAAGGAGAGACAGGGAGAAGAAGGAAGGAAGGAAAGGAAGGAAGGAAAGAAAGAAAGAAGGGGAAGGAAAGAAAGGAGAGACAGGGAGAAGAAGGAAGGAAGGAAAGGAAGGAAGGAAAGAAAGAAGGGGAAGGGAAGAAAGGAGAGAGGAAGAAGAAGGAAAGAAGAAACTTAATCTTAAATCCGGCAACTTAATCTTAAATCCTTCCAGATCGTTCGAGATATCAGAAGTGGCAACTGGTGGAGGGTGATGAAATTTCATGCAGGCTGAAAAGTGATATTCACTGTCTCCTTGTTCCTTTGCAGTCACGGGCCCCTTGTCGGAGCTACAGATTGCCTATATCTGCCGGGAAACCTTACAAGTGAGTAGAAATCTGTGGACGCCCCTTTTTTCCACGCTATTTTCCCTGGGGGTGGAAGTGCGCTAGGTTTGGCCTGAACCTGGAATATCCCACATGCAAATCAACAGCTTCTTTATAACTCTCCCAGCTTTTAGTGAACTAGATGAAGTGAACTAGATTAAAAATAATAATAATAGAAAGCCAGTTTCACTTAAGGACCATCTGATTTGCTTAACAACTGCAGCAATTTGCTTAACAACCGTGGCAAAAGAGGTCATAAGATAGGGCATGACTAACTTAACAACCACTTTGTTTAGCAACCAAAATTCTGGTCCCAATTGTAGTCCTAAGTCAAAGACTATCCTTATATTAAATATTGTTATATTAGGCATGATTCAAAGATAATCGGATGTGTGCGTTTTTTCCCATCCTTCCAGGGTTTGTCTTATCTTCACAAACAAGGCAAGATCCATCGAGATATAAAGGTAAGAATTATGAAACTTATCCTTCTCTTATGTTATCACCCATCTCCAGTTTTCTTGAGAAAATTAATTCAGGACAGTGGAGGAGAAGGGCTGGTGGAGTCAAGAGAGGCATCAGCCTGGAGTCTTTACATTCTCATAAGTGGTCTAGGCCCAAGCCCTCATATATTTTGTCAGCCCGCAGTCACAAAATGAGGTAGAAAAGTTGAAAGAGCAGTTTGTAAACACTGGAACTCCAAATAGAAAAGGACCCCGGAGTCTGGGCATTGGGAATATTGTGTTGTGGTCTGCCGACAGCCTGTGCAGACAGCAGCAGAGTTGGACAGTGAGGAGAAACATGGGCCGGGCCGGGAGTCTGGGGAGGACTTGGACAAGGAATCTGCATCCGATACAGAGATGGGGCCAGGGCCATCTGGGAGTTACGTGCTGACTCCGGAGCCTCCAGAATCTGACAACAGTGAGGCAGAAGAACAGAGGGAGCCTGTTCCCAGTGTGTGCATGCGCAGAGCTGCTAGAAGGCAAGAATAGTTAAGACAAAAGGGGCGATGGGAGTGAGGCTTGGAGGTGATTGGCCCTCCCATAAGACATAAAGAAGGAGCAAAGGGACAGGAATCTTTGCAGGAAGCAACGTTGTTTGCTCTGTTCGGATTAAACCTTGAAGCTCTGTGCTGAATTCATGCTCTGGCTGGCCTTGCATAACTAATTGGAAATTTAGTCGTTGGCATCATTTCAAGGAAGATAAAGGTGTGTGCTTATCAGACTTATCCCGAAGGACTTTCGCAGACTTCCATAGGACTATTTACAAACTGTTTGAGACTCATTACAGGCAGTGAATGACTAAAATTCACAGCCGTTGAAATAAAGACAAAAGGGTTTTGGGACTAATGTGTGTTTGTTAGTGTCTCACTAAGCCTTGGTCAGAACATATTGTCTAGTTGGGCGAGAGAGGATGTTACTGTCTGGATGCCGGTCAATTTCACTCTGAGTAAGTCTCACTTCCTTTTTCTGTTCTTCACCTTTCAGGGAGCTAACATTCTTCTCAACGACCACGGGGAAGTAAAACTGGGTAAGTTCATTCTCTGGACATTGTTTCTTGAGCTAGTCACCCTTAGCCACACTATCTGAAGGGTCTGTGGGCACCATGTACCCCCTAAATCCTACCCAGTAGGGCTTGGCTCTGTGGGAAGCAGTTAAAAATTCCGATTTAGTAGCATTATGTTTTCAAAGATAGCAACTAGGTGACAAGTTTCTGCCACGTGCAAAATTCTAACTGGAGAGCGATGGATGTGTCCCATTGGAGAATGTGAATTATGATACACCCGGGGGTGGAGGGAAAACCAGGGTCAAGGGTGACAATGAATGATGTGTCTCATAGTTGGCTAGCTGTCAGGATTCCGGCAGTTTCCCCCATTTAAATCATGAGTCTCGAGCCAAACTTCCAAAACTTAAAAAGGATTTATTGGGAGTTAAAATGTCCGGCATTGCCTGGGTGTAGCCGACTCTGAGACACATCATTCATTGTCACCCTTGACCCTGGTTTTCCCCCCACCCCCTGGGTGTATCCTAATTCATATTCTCCAATGGGACACATCCATAGCCCAGAGTCATCAATCATGTTCTCCAATTAGAATTTTGCACGGCAGAAACTTCAGTCACCTGGTTACTATCTTTGAAAACATTTATGGAATGCACTTTCGGTTTGCAAGCTGCTGCACTGCTCCCCCCTCCCTTTCTGTTGGCAACTCTAAAAAGACCATAGAAATATTTGATGAGTTGTGCAGAACATCTTAACTATTATTTTTGGGCGTGTACAGGCAGTCCTCGACTTATGACCACAATTCAGCCCGAAATTTCCCTTACTAAGCAAGACAGTTCTTCAGTACAGTCTGTCCCATTTCTGCGGCTTTTCTGCCCACGCTGAGTTAAGTGAATTTTTGCCGTTGTTAACTTAGTAACACAGTTGTTGTGTGAATCTGATTTCCCCCTTACTTTGCTGGTCAGAAGGTCACAAAAGGGGAATCGCGCACCCCCAGGATGCTGCAATCGTCATAAAATATGAAGCAGATGTCAAGCATTTGAATTTTGAGCCCGTGAGTGGAGGATGCGGCAACAGTCATAAGTGTGAAAAACGGTCATAAGTCCCTTTCTTCTGTGCCGTTGGAATTTCAAACGGTCCCTGAACAAATGGTTGAAAGTCATGTGTGTGTTTGCATGTTTGTGTGAGAGAGAAATTCAGGAAGGGTTAGAAGAGTTGTCCCAAAGGTGCTTTTTTTTTCAAGAGGCAAAACTGGACTTTCTGCTTTTTCTTTGAAGAGGTTTCGCTTCTCATCCGAGAAGCTTCTTCTGCTCTGAGTGAATGGTAGGGAATGTCACTCAGAGCGGAAGAAGCTTCTCGGATGAGAAGCGAAACCTCTTCAAAGAAAAAGCAGAAAGTCCAGTTTTGCCTCTTGGAAAAAGAATCTTCAGGAAAAACCGCGACCTGGATGACGGAGAATCTCCGTGGACAAGTTAGAAGAATTGTGAATTTCATTGTGGAGCCTCCCCGAGGGAGAGCCACGTTATGAAGGCCAAATTTCAGGAATCTGGTAGCACCTTTTCCCAAGGCTTTGGGATTTTGTTGGATGGATTTCCTTGAAGTCCACAACATTTTTATCTTCCCAAAGCCAAGCACGATGCAGATCTACCACAAGAGACTTTTTCAACTTCTCTGTTTTTCTCTTCTCTCTTTCTTTCTTTCCTTCTTTCTTTCTTTCTGGCAGCGGATTTTGGAATCTCAGCTCAACTGAGTGCCACCTTTGCCCGCCGAATGTCCTTCATTGGAACTCCTTACTGGTAAAGAGAAGCCACCTGTTGGCCCAATGGGTATCTGAGCCACGAGATGCCAAGGAGAAGGGTGGCAGATCGGAAGGGCTTCCCAACCCAACCCTGGTTTCAGAATCTGTTCCAGCATATATAATGCTAACTGAGGGCCCCAGTTATGTGCATTTTTCCATACACCTTTTTTCGGGAACAAACACATCCAATAGCGTTGTCCCTTCTGAAATGGGCATTGGTGAGCCAGGAAACAAGGGAGAAATCCTGGTTTGTAGGCTTTTGCCATGACAAACCTGGTTAGCTGGTTGGAAAAGACCTTGGGGTGTTCCTAATGGGACCCAAGAGGATCTTGAAGGAATGGTGTGCCTGAGTGTCACATAAAACCAGAGTGGGCTGCTGGGGGCTCGCAGGGGCTTGGGAGAGCCCCTAGCTAAGATTTTGCAGGGCTCGGAGAGCTCCCAATAACTTCAGAAAGACAAGCAGCAAGGGAAAGCTCTTAATAGGCTTAATTGAACTTCTGGGCTTTCAGCCAAGAGCATTTCACACCTGGTAAAAGTGTGGCAAGCTAGATCAACAATCCACTCAGCGCTTGCAAGGGAGAGCCATGGAGAAAAATCAGATATCCTAGCCTCTAGCCTCCGAGGGGATTAATTCCCAAATAATAAGAATCACGTAACTCACCAGAAATTCCACTGAGACTCCAAGATCCCTCTCACAGTCACTGCTATTAAGCTTGGCTTCACCCAGTCTTTGATTTAAGTATTATTAAATGCACGAAATAATAAACAACTTTTTGGTATATATCTTTTTTTAGGTAATTAGGGCAAAGAAGCGACGTCGATTTGGCCACATCCACCCAGTCACATGATCCCCTAGCCATGCGCACCTGGTCACATGCGCACCTGGTGACATGCCCACCCAGCCATAACCCACCCAGCCAGTCATTAGGAAAGAAAGCCCCTTACTAAAAAAATTTGAAGCTCCCCCCTGCATAAAGCCCCTCACCCTCTGTTCCAGGATGGCCCCCGAAGTGGCCGCGGTGGAACTGAAAGGGGGCTACAACGAGCTGTGTGACGTGTGGTCGGTGGGCATCACGGCCATCGAGATGGCTGAGCTGCAGCCCCCCATGTTTGATATGCACCCTTTGCGGTAAGGTGACCCCGCAGCAGGGGTGGGATTCAACTGGTGAAACAGTCGGTTCGGTGAGCACGCGCAAAGCGCCCACAGGCAGCATTTGCAACTCACCTTCTGCCTCAAGCCCTATACGTACAACAGCTGATGCTAATCAGCTAATCAGCTGAGCTGGAAAAGCCGGAAATAAAGCACAGATTAGAACCGGGGCAGGCAGGTGGGCCCAACAGCTGATCATCGGAGCAAACTGGTTGGCTCACAGTTGATCTTCGGAGCTACCAGTTTGCCCAAACCGGTCTGAACCGGTAGAATCCCACCCCTGTCCGGCGGGTCCTGTTTCCCTTCTCTGATTCCTGGGGGAGGATTGAAAAAAAATCTTTTCTGTGAAAAGATTTAAGGAAGAGGCTGCTCCCCGGCTAATCTGAGGCTTGTCTCCTTGTACCACCTGGCAGGGTGCTGGTGTTGATGACCAAGAGTGGCTACCAGCCTCCAAAGCTGAAGGAGAAAGCCCGCTGGTGAGTACTGTCAAGGGGTCCTTCAGGGTGATGACCGATCCTTAGTCTCGTTAAAGGAGAATATTTGTAGCTCAGGGTTGAACTGTGGGTTCCTTGGTGCTCTCTGAGCTTGGGGGTTTTCTTGCAGACGTTTCATGACCCAACTAGGGAACATCATCAGTGCTAGAAGGGAGTGGGGTTTGCAGGGAGGAGGAAAGAGGAGAAGAAGAGGAGGAAGGAGGAAGAGGAAAAGAAGAGGAGGAGGAGGGAGGAGGAGGAGGAGAGGAGGAGGAGGAGGAGGAGGAGGAGGAGGAGGAGGAGGATGATCCTTGGTGTTCTCTGAGCTTGGGGTTTTTTTGCAGACGTTTCATGACCCAACTAGGGAACATCATCAGTCTATAAGGGAGTAGGTTTGCAGAGGAGGAGGAGGAGGAAGAGGAAAAGAAGAAAAGAAGAAGGGAAGAAGAAGAAGAAGAGTTCTCTGAGGAGGGGGGAGGAGGAGCAGAGGTTTCAGCGGGTCCCAACTAGGGAACATCATCAGTCTAGAAGGGAGTGGGGTTTGCAGGGAGGAGCAGGAGGCTCAGGAAGCAGGAAAAAGATGGCGGCACCTCGAAGAAAGACCGGAAGCACTTTCAGGAGGAGGCGGAGGAGGAGGAGGAGGAGGAGGAGGAGGAGGAGGAGGAGGAGGAGGAGGATCACTGGACTAGAGGATCCTTGGTGCTCTCGGAGCTTGGTGGTTTTCTTGCAGACATTTCATGACCCAACTAGGGAACATCATCAGGGCTAGTAAGGAAGGGGTTTTGCTCTCACTTTATATTCTAGTGATTTGCCCAGTCAACGTTGGTGGAAGTGGTTTTGGAGGTTCTTTGGTTTACTGTTTCCTTGGTTGGCAGTTCCTTGCTTGAGGTGCTGTTTACTTCTTGATGGTTGGTCTGATGTTAATCTTAGTGTTATCCTTTGGGGCAGAACGCCGGAAGTTTGGAATACAGGTAACCCTCAACTTAAATGATCACAACCAGGGCTGGAGTTTCCACTGCAAAACAAGGCAGGTGTTAAGCATCGGCTACGTTACAGCGCCCAACGTTTTCCCTCATGGGTGCTGCGGCTGTCTCCACAGGTCCCCCGCCTTCCAGAACTTTGTCAAGGTGACACTAACTAAAAGCCCCAAGAAACGGCCCGGTGCCTCCAAGATGCTCATGGTGAGTAAGCCCTCCTCTCTCCACCTCTACGCAGGACGTGTGCTCTGCAGAGCTGGCAGCAAAGCGGTGGTGGGATTCCATTTTTTTTTACTACCGTCTCTGTGGGCGTGGCTTGGTGGGCGTAGTGTGGCTGGGTGGGCGTAGTGTGGCTGGGTGGGCGTAGTGTGGCTGGGTGGGCGTGGCAGGGGAAAGGATACTACAAAATCTTCATTTCGCTCCCCACCCCACTAACCTGCTTTCCAGCTCCGTTCTCCTGGGCAGGGCAACCAAAGGAGACCCAGCCAATCAGCTGGGACTCAATGAGAGGCGGAGAATCGATGGGGTTGGCGGGGCCAGTCAGAGGTGGGATTTGCTGGCTCTCCAAACTACTCAACATTTCTGCTACCGGTTCTCCAGAACTAGTCAGAACCGGCTAAATACCACCTCTGCTTCCATCCCTTTCCTTCCTCTCTTCCTTCCCCTTTCTTTCCTCTCTTCCTCCCTCTCTTCCTTCCCCTTTCCTTCCTCTCTTCCATCCCTTTCCTTCCTCTCTTCCTTTCACTTTCCTTCCTCTCTTCCTTCCTCCTTCCTTCCTCTCTTCCATCCCTTTCCTCCCTCTCTTCCTTCCCCTTTCTTTCCTCTCTTCCATCCCTTTCCTCCCTCTCTTCCTTTCACTTTCCTTCCTCTCTTCCTTCCTCTCTTCCCCTTTCCTTCCTCTCTTCCTTCCCCTTTCTCTCTCCTCCTCTCCTCCCCTTCCTCCTTCCTTCCTCTCTTCCATCCCTTTCCTCCCTTCTCTCTCTTCCTTCCCCCTTTCCCTTTCCTCTCTTTCCTTTCACTTTCCTTCTCTCTTCCTTCCCCTTTCCTCCCTCTCTTCCTTCCTCCTTCCTTCCTCTCTTCCATCCCTTTCCTCCCTCTCTCCTTCCACTTTCCTTCCTCTCTTCCTTCCTCCTTCCTTCCTCTTTCCATCCCTTTCCCTCTCTTCCTTCCACTTTCCTTCCTCTCTTCCTTCCCTCTCTTCCTTCCTCTTCCATCTTTCCTCTCTTTCCTTCCTTCCTTCCTCTCTTCCATCCCTTTCCTTCCTCTCTTCCTTCCCCTTTCCTCCCTCTCTTCCTTTCACTTTCCTTCCTCTCTTCCTTCCCCTTTCTTTCCTCTCTTCCTTCTTCCTTCCTCTCTTCCATCCCTTTCTTTCCTCTCTTCCTTCCAGTGGCGGGATTCCAATTTTTTTTACTACCGGTCCTATGGGTGTGGCTTGGTGGATGCGGCTTCTTGGGCATGGCAGGGGAAGGTTGCTGCAAAATCCCCCTTCCCTCCCCACCTCACTAACCTGCTTTCCAGCTCCGTTCTCCTGTGCAGGACAACCAAAGAAGACCCAGCCAATCAGCTGGGACTCGGGAGGCGGAGCATAGATGGGGGCGGGGCCAGTCAGGGGTGGGATTTGCCGGTTCTCCAAACTACTCAAAATTTACGCTACGGGTTCTCCAGAACTGGTCCGAACCGGCTGAATCTCACCTCTGGAGCAAAGCCCCCTCAAGGCCAGGCTGTCCACAGGAGCATTGCTGGGAATTCTCCTACCTTCTGGGAGGTGGCACCCTGCTCGGGTGGCAAATGTGGCCCGTCTCTCAGACCTTCCCAGAGGCAGGACCAAGGATGATGGACACCCAGCACGTGGCCTCTAAGGAGAACTTCCTCCCACTATGTGATTCTTCGATCATTCAGAACACAAATTCAACTGGATGTTGAATTCAATATGTCTGTTTAAACCAGGGGTGTCCAACCTTGGCAACTTTAAGACTCGTGGACTTTAACTCCCAGAATTCCTCAGCCAGCTTTGCTGGCTGAGGAATTCTGGGAGTTGAAGTCCACGAGTCTTAAAGTTGCCAAGGTTGGACACCCCTGGATTAGGCAGTCGTGTTTTTTTTTGTTTTTTTTTTGCAACCCCTCATAAATATGAACCCCTTGCCAAGCCTGCGAATGTTAATCACGTGACCATGGGATTCGACAACGGTCATGTGAAAAAATGGTCCTAAGTCCCTTTTTTTCGGGTCGTTGAAGACATTTTGCTTCTCACCCAAGAAGGACTGAAGGGACCGAGTTGTAGACTGGAAAGGGATGATGTCATATTCCCTCCCCCTTTATTGAGAGGGGGCTGTCCAATTTTGAGGGGGATATGACACCCTCTCTCTCCAGGCTACAACATGGTCCTTTCCGCAGTTCCAAGAAGGCTCCACATCCAATTTGCACCGCTCAGGTGACCCTGAGAAAAACAGACAAATCTCCAAGGGGCCTCAACGACCTTCTAAAAAGGATGCAAATGACCAGCTTTCTGCAAGGATGATCAATCCTTCCCTTCCCCGCCATCCAGAGTGGAAGTAGCTTCTTGGATGAGACGTGAAATGTCTTCCAAGAAAAAAACAGAAAGTCCAGTTGCCTCTTGAAAAAAAAAAAAAAAAGCACCTTTGGGACATTATCCCCTTCGTCTTCTGCTCTTGTTCCAGTCCCCAGGGTGGAACCCAACCAACCGTCTTCGCTTTTCTTTTCCCAGCACCAGTTTGTAGCCCAGGCAGGGCTCACGCAGAGGCTGACCCTTGACCTCTTGGAGAAAGTACACAATCCTGACCAGCTCCCCAGAGGTGAGGCAGAAGAAGAGGAACAAGAGGTGAGAACAAAGGGGTCTTCATCTGAGGAGTCATCCACAGTCCAGGGGTTCTTCAAACTTGGCCGCTTTAAAGACTTGTGGACTTCAACTCCCAGAATTCCTGCTCCAGTCATGTTAACTCAGGAATTCTGGGAGCTGAAGTCCACAAGTCTTAAAGTTGCCAAGTTTGGGGACCTCTGCTCAAGTCAACCTCAAGGGTGTTTTGGGGGGTGGGGGGGCTGGCAAAATAAGGGCTTCTCTAGGAAGCCCACAGCCACAAAAGGCTTCCGTTTTGGGCTTGGCCATCACACACACCTCCAACATGCCTCTCATGTTCTCTCCCTCAGTTGCCTCCACCTCCAGTGCCGCGAAGGATTCGCTCCAGCCAGCGGCAGGGCGTGACTTCTCCAGGATATGCTGGTGCCCAAGGTAGGGTGGTCTACTCTCACTCATTCAAAATGTGAGATTTGGCGATAACACTTAAGTCAACCAATGAGCCAAAAAGAAGAAGTTAAGTGGAGGCTCGAGAAAGAATCAGCATTTAATTGGAACAAAGTTAAAAAGCTGGGTAAACTGTTCCAAACATATGCAAGAAGAGACATATAAGGAGGGCCAACACCTTGGGGAAGGTATGGCATCCTTTTATAGCCTCAGAGACGTCAGTTTAGTACCCAATTCTGGGCCCCTGCCTTCCTCGTAGCCCTGCATGGGCTGTGCAGAAAGGAACAGGTATTTGCCTGGTGTAACCCTGCCAAGCTACAGCATATTCCGTTCCGGGTACTGAGTTATAAAAAACCAAAACAACAAGCTAGCAGGAATTATATAACCTATGGCACGCGAGCCCCAACCAAACTTACCTGCACTGCGCATCCAGCTGATTTTCGGCCCGTTTGAGGCTGTTTTCACCCTCCCCAGGGGCTCAAGGGAAGCCTCTGCAGCTTCGGGTGGCCGAAAAAACGGGACTTCCGGAAATACCAGAAGTGCCAAAACGGGCCCGTTTTTTTGGCCTCCAAAGGCTGCAGAGGCTTCCCTCAAGCCCCTGGGAGGTGAAAATGGCCTCCCCCGGGCTCCAGAGGCCCTCCGGAGGCTGAAAACAGGCACTTCCGGTATTTCTAGAAAACGGCCTCAAACAGGCCGAAAATCATCTGTGAGGCGTGCGCATGCGCAGTCCAGGTAAGGGGGTGAGGCAGGGGTGTTGCACGCATATGCGCGGGGGGAGTGGGGCACATTGCATTGTGGGTGCTGGCACGCACTTTTGGCACACTGCAAGAAAAAGGTTCGCCATCACGGAATTAGATCGTTGGTAGAAGCAAATGGCGGAGGCAATTACAAGAGCGAAGCAATTCGTACAGGAGCGGAATAGCAAGTTATTATTCTGTCCCACTAATTCTACCTATGTTACCATTATGCGCCTTCAAAGGTACACCTGTCTACCTCATCTAAGTAGATTCACACCCCCTAGGGAAAAAAATGACGTTAGCTGCTTGGTCTCTGCAGCCTCCACCTCCCTCCTCACTGCTCTAAATCCCGTTTCCCGTCTCGTTGCAGAGCATAATTTCAGCCCTACCTTACGAAGAAGGCAAACTCTGGGATCTTCAAGCTCTATGGTAACTCTTCATTGGCTCTTCTGCTCTAGCCCTGGAGAAAGGTTCCCTCTTCTCTTGGTCGTCTTCAAGGCCTGGGTCCTACCCTTAGCCCGCCACTCTTGGCACACCAACAAACTCAACAGACCCAAGATTTCACAGCTGGCTCTTCTCCTTCTTCCGCTCTTTCTCTAGCTCAGTGTTCCTCAACCTTGACTTTAAGATGGGTGGACTTCCATTCCCAGAATTCCCAAGCCCTCGTACAACTTTTAAGAACTTACGGGCTTCAGAATTCCCCCCGCGAACATGGTCTGGCTAGGGAATTCTGGGAGTTGAAGTCCACCCATCCTAAAGTCACCAAACGTTCAGAAATACTGATCTAGGGAGCATTCCCAGACTCTAGGACAACCTTTGCCAACTTGGGGTCTCCGGATGAGCTGGATTATCACCGCTCATCATCCAGGGATGGGCTTCAAAAAATTTAGCAAACGGGTTGCTGGGTGGATGTGCCCGTGGTGGGTGTGGCCTAGTCGGCCTCCTGCACCATGGCCGGGGGGGCGTTTTTGCAAGACTCTCTGGAGGTTGGAAACGGGCCCATTTTTCACCCTCCCTGAGCCTCCATGCGGGCCCTGCATTTACCTGGGATCCAAAATGGGCCATGTGGAGACTCCTGGGAGGGGTGGAGTTGGGTGGGAGGGGCAGAGCATGGTGGGCAGGGCCAGCCAGTCATTTCAACTACCAGTTTGGCGAACCAGATGTAAAATTAACACCCGGTTTGCTCGAACCGGTGCGAACCGGTAGCATCCAATCCCTGCCCTCACCCTCAAGCACTGGCTGGCTGTTGAGGAATTTGGCTCCTAATTCTTCCAGAGACTCATCCCTTCCTTTAGGCCGATGGACTTGCAAATGTCTCTTCTTCTACAGGAGATCATGCTAGATCCAGGCTACAGTACGATGGACAAACTTGGTGGTGAATTCAGCAGCAGGTAAGGGAGTCCGGAGGAGGCCTTGGGAACCAGCTCCCGTAGCTGCTGCCTAGAGGTGAAATAAAGTTTATTTTAGCTTTGTTTTCCTGACTTTTGCAGGAAGAGTGTAACTGATTCGGACGACTACGATGATGTGGATATGTAAGTTCTGACTTAACCGCTTATAGTTTAAAGCTGGCTGGGGAATTCTGGGAGTTGAAGTCCACTTGTCTTAAAATGGCCAAAGCTGAGAAACAAAACAGGAGGTCTTGACCATGGCAAAACAAAGGACTAATAAAACGATGAAGTAGCCACTAAACTACATGAGCATAAGCCCACTTGGTCATTCTTTCTCTCCTAAATTCCCCTTCTCTGACCCTTCTTTTTTTCCTCTTCCTTCCAGCCCCAGCAGACCAGACCTAATCAGGTAACCTTTTCTCCTAGAATTTTTAAAATATCAAATGATAGAACACACAGTCATTTAGCCCCAAATTGGGAAGAGACGGATCTCAGGATCCAGCAAGGAGCTAGTCCCTAAGACTATGCGATTCCTGCTTGATATTTGGAAATAACAGTCCTGGAAAGTAAATGTTTTCCTTCCTGTCTGAAGGGGGCTTGCCTCCCCAGGAGTGGCTCTTGGTGACTTTTCAATTATGGTGTCTTGCTTATAATGGGGCCCTTGGTGCTCTCTGAGTTTAGTTGTTTCCTTGCGGACGTTTCATGACCCAGCTAGGTAACATCATCAGTGCTAGAAGGGAGTGAGGTTTAAAAACAGAGAGCAACCTCCACACCCTTCTAGTATTGATAATGTTACCTAGTAGGGCAGTGATGGGATTCAAATTTTTTTACTACAGTTCTGTGAGTGTGGCTTGGTGGGCGTGGCAGGGGAAGGATACTGTAAAATTTCCATTCCCTCCCCACCCCACTAACCTGCTTTCCAGCTCCGTTCTCCTCTGCAGGGCAACCAAATAAGACCCAGCCGATCAGCTGGGATTGTTGCGGTTAGCCGGCAGCAGGTGCGGACAGTTGAGGAGAGCGAGGACTCAGGTGAGGGGCCAGGACCATTAGGGAGTGGACTGCTGCCTTCAGAGATTGTGGGGGCTGGCAGCAGCGATGAGGAGGTTCCGAGGAGGCTATGCCAAGTGCGCGTGTGCGCAGGGTTGCTCACAGGAAAGAGCAGCTCCAGCAGCATGGGTGACTCAGGAGTAAGGCTGTAAGGTAACGGCCCCTCCTTCAAGAAGATAAAAGCGAGCTGTGAATCGGGCATTCTTTGCAGGAAGCAAAGACGTTTTGAAACTCAGCCTCGTGGACATTGCGGTATCTTAAGTTGGTATTTGAAGACTCTTGCGTTGTGAAATAGGTCTTATCTGTGATTCTTGGCAGCCTCGCACAGTTTTGGCGAAGCTCGTGCCTATCAAAGCTAATTAGTTTGCAGCAGCCTTTTAACCGGGGATTCGTAAGAATCATTCAAAGTTTTCGGTTCCCTTTGGTTTGTGGTTTGTTTTATTGGAAAAGGGTTTGGGTCAGAACAGGGACTCAATGGGAGGCAGAGAAGAGATGGGGTTGGCGGGGCCATTCAGAGGTGGGATTCGCCAGTTCTCCGAACCACTCCAAATTTCCACTACTGGTTCTCTAGAACCGGTCCGAACCGGCTGAATACCATCTCTGTAGTAACGCCATGAAATATGTGCAACCAAGGTCAGGGAGCACCAGTTCAACCCCAGCGTTACTCTCTATTAAGTAACGTTTTGCTAGAACAATTCATCGGAGATGCGGGGGGGAGAAAACAGGCAGCAAATGCCCCCCCCCACTCAATCTCTCTGTTTTTGAACCTGGTCACTTATCTTTCCTTCCAGGGATGCGCAGCCTGTCGATCTTCCACCCCCGCTACCTCCCAAGGTAAACCCTCTGTGGGAGCAAAGTAAGTTTGCAACTCCCCTTCCTCTCCCCTTGCAGGTGGCGATACGCCAAGGTGAGTCCCATTCCTCCACTGGGCAGCCGTGGTCCAGGGCTCCCTTTCTCCTACCCACGTTCTTCCATGGGGGGTGTGTGCAGATTTAATCCATGGGCGCCCCCTTCTCCCCTCGGCCGCCATTAGCACAAGTTGGATTTTCCTGCCGACAAATGGATTTGATTCCCACTGAAATTTCTCTCTTTTAACAGCCGAGAGTTTGTCTCCCCTCGGACGAAACGGCAGTGGCTCGATCCCGCAACCGCTTTCCTGCAAAATCCCTAGTCCGGGGACGCTGCTCCAGTGGTCCCATCCTGAGTTGGCCCTCGCCACAAAGTAGTTCTGAGAGAGCCGAGGCCTTCCACCTCACAGCCAAATCCGGTACGACCAGTCAACATTTTTTATTTATTTTATTGATTTGTTTTGTCAGATGCTTATAATATAATAGAAATAGGAATAAACATTAAGTTTAACTGTAAGAAATAGGAAAGAATAATTGGGGACAATAGGACAGGGACGATAGGCGCGATGGTGCGCTTATGCACGCCCCTTGCAGACCTCTTAGGAATGGGGTGAGGTCGATAGAGGTTAGTTGGAGGGTAAAGGAGTGGGGGTTTGAGCAGGTGACCACAGAATCAGGTAATGAGTTCCAGACATTGACCACTCTGTTGCTGAAATCGTACTTCCCGCAATCAAGTTGGGAGTGGTTTACATGAAGTTTATATCTGTTGTGTGCTCTTGTGTTGCTGTGGTTAAAGCTGAAATATTAACTGGTAAGACGTTGTAACGTATGATTTTATGTACTATGCTTAAGTTTAATCTTAGCCGGCATAGTTCAAGGTTGTCTAAGCCTAGAATCTCAAGTCTGATGGTGTAGGGTATTCTGTTGCGAACTTTCTGGTAAAATACTTCTGGACTCGCTCAATCGTATTTATGTCTGATATACAGTGCGGACTCCAGACAGCAGAGCTGTATTCAAGTATTGGTCAAATTTTTTTACTACCAGTTCTGTGGGCGTGGCTTGGTGGGTGTGGCTTGGTGGGCCTGGCAAGGGAAGGATAGCGTAAAATCTCCATTCCTTCCCCACTTCTGGGGGAAGGTTACTGCAAAATCCCCCTTCCCTCCCCACTGCACTAACCTGCTTTCCAGCTCCGTTCCCCTGTGCAGGGCAACACAAGAAGACCCAGCCTATCAGCTGGGACTCGGGAGGCGGAGAAAAGATGGGGGCGGGGCCAGTCAGAGGCGGTATTTGCTGGTTCTCCGAACTACTCAAAATTTCCGCTACCGGTTCTCCAGAACTGGTCCAAACCGGCTAAATACCACCTCTGGGTACGACTTTCTCCTAGAAAACGGGAATGAAACGATGGGAGGAGATGCTCCCAAACTTCATGGGGGGGTCCCAGGGTCATGTAACCCCCTTCTGCAACCCTCTGGCAAACCAGAGTGAACTCCACCCTGGTGACAGGAAGGGCATCCGGCCAGTAAACACTCAGATCCATTCAGTTGCCCAGATTCCACCCCGCAGGGGATTATGGGGTCATTAAATGAAGATGAGGAATCCATAGGACCCAACTTGAGTTTGGAGAGTCCAGAGTAAAATAATAAGGGCTTCGTTTTGTTGACTAAGAGTTGAGATCTGGGGATTGATAATCCTTGGAGCAAGATTTGGTGGGGTGAGGTACTGACTGTTATCTTACTCTCCTGCAGTCCCAGAACTGCGTTCGGATCCCTTAGATGAGATGCCGCCCAGCCTTCCCCCTAAGATGGAGAGGAGACCGAAACTGGTAAGCGTGTTCAGCCTCCACATTGGGCCAATCGGCTCTGGTCCAAATCATTCCATTATTGCTCAAATTAAATTGTGGTTTTTTTTAATTGAGACTGCTAGGAAGAGAGAATAACTTGGACTTTTTTGAGGACCAAAATGCAGCAGGGCAAGGGATCTTTCTTCTCCTCCTCCTTTTCCACTCTTCCTCTCTTTATCCTTCTCTTTCCCTTTCCCCCTTTTCTTCTCCTTCTCCATCACCTTCTCCATTTTCTCCTCCTCCTCCTCTTCCCCTTTCCCTCTTTCCTTCTCCTCTATAGCCTTCTCCATTTTCTCCTTCTCCTTTCCCTCTGTCCCTTTCCCCTTTCCTTTTCCATTGCATTCTCCATCTTTCTCTCCTCCTCCTCCCCTCCTTTCTCCTTCACTTTCCTTTTCCCCCTTTCCCCCTTTCCTTCTCCTTCTCCATCGCCTCCATTTTTTCTCCCTCTCTTCCACCTCTTCCTCCTTGTCTCCTTTCCCTCCCCCTTTTCCTTCTCCTTCTCCGCCTTCTCCATTTTCTCTTTCTCCTCTCCTCCTCTCCTCCCCTTTCTCCTTCACTTTCCTTTTCCTCCTTTCCCTCTTTCCTTCTCCTTCCCCATCTTCTCCTCCATTTCCTCCTCTTCCCCTCCAACATACTTTAAACCAGTTTGGGAATCACTGGGGGCGTGTGAAATTAAAAGGGGAACAGGTGCCACCAGGAGGTGAGAATCACCTGAGGGCCAGGAGGCACACCTGTTCCTCCCAGGTGAGCTCGTTCATGCCTGTTTCTCCTCCACAGGACAGGGCCCTCTTCAAGAAAGTCTTCAACGAGTGTCCCTTGCGCCTCACCTCGGCCACCGCCTGGACCCATCCGCACACCAACGGTAGGCCGGGAGCAGAGCTGGGGGAGGGGCCGGTGGGAGGGGTGGGAATGCATCGGTCCCTTCTGCAGACCAGGTGAGCAGCATCTCATCCAGGTGAGGTCCTCTTGCCCATTGCTCTCCAGGCCTAAAAGACTCTACTAATCTGCCCTTGCAGGGTGACTAGATCTAAAAAAAATGAGCTAGAAATAATCACCCGGTTTGCAACGGAGCTCCAGGATGGCTCCCTCAATCTAGGACGAGTTCTTCTGAACATCGTGTGTGCGTGTATGAGACTGACTACAGGTGGTCCCTGACTTACAACAGTTTGTTTAGTGACTTTTCCAAGTTATAATGGGCACTGAAAAGTGACTTATGACCCCCTTTTTCCACATTCCTCAGGTGAAAATTCGACAATGAAATCCACAATTTTTCTCATTCCTTCTGAAATCTCTCTCTCTCACACACACACACAGACATATGCACAAAGGCACATACATGACTTACAACCATTCGTTCAGGGATCGTTTGAAGTTACAATGGCACCACGAGTGGGATGCAAATATTTTTACTACTGGTTCTGTGGGCGTGGCTAGGTGGGAATGGCCATGTGACTAGATGGGCATGTCCTCCTCCTCCTCCTCCTCTTCTTCTTCTTCCTCCTCCTCCTCCTCCTCCTCCTCCTCCTCCTCCTTCCTCCCTCCTCCTCCTCCTCCTCTTCTTGTTCTTCTTCCTCTTCCTCTTCTTCGGGAAAACGGGAGGGGGGAATTTCTTGGGAGTGTATGTGGTTAGACATAATAGCATTCTTTTTTTAAGTCAAGGTCATGTTGTCTCTGCATCTGGGTGAGGGGAAGTCTCAAGTTGGGATGGATGGTAAAACAGAACTTTCGAGAGGATGTTTGTCTCGGAGTTATTTCTTGGAGTGGAGGTTTTCTGGAACGCTGACATTATCCCGAATCTCTAAATAGCTACTAGCACCTTGAAAGGGGGGCTGTCCGGGGTGCTGAGTTCCAGTACCGACCTAAAATTCAGGTGGTGCAAAGACTCAGCGAAGATGGAGAAGGACAAATATGCCTCTCTCTGGCGGCAATCTGGACCTTTGGAAGACCTGATGGCCCAAGTTTAGAGACAAGAGATTCATGGAGAGCATCTACTTATGTGGCCGCTAAGAGTAGATACCCACTGGATGATGGCATGTGGACCCACCTTAATCTTGAATTTCCTCCCTATTTTCCAGAGCTGCACTTAATTCTGGGGGCTGAAGAAGGAATCTTCGCCTTGAACCGGAAGGAGGCGGAACCCGCTCTAGAACTGGTGAGATTGACGGGGTGGCCGGAACGGTTCTGAATGACAGAAGGGAGAATTCCGTTTCTTGGCTTGCTTTGAAGAACATCATCATTCTTCTTTTTTTCGTCCTTCTCCCTTTCTCAAGCTTTATCACAGCCGAACGACGTGGGTCTATTGCATGGGGAACGTTCTCATGTCACTTTCAGGTACGTTGCAGAAAGCGCAGAGAAGAGCAACAAAGAGGATTAGGGGCCTGGAGGCTAAAACACATGAAGAATGGCTGCAGGAATTGGGTAGATTTAATCTAGGGACGTGGTGGCTCAGTGGCTAAGACGCTGAGCTTGTCGATCGGGAAGGTCGGCGGTTCGAATTGCTAGCACTGCGTGACGGAGGGAGCTCCCGTTATTGGTCCCAGCTTCTGCCAACCTAGCAGTTCAAAAGCACATAAAAAAAATGCAAGTAGAAAAACAGGGATCCCTTTGGTGGGAAGGGAACAGCGTTCCGTGCACCTTCAAAGGCATTTAGTCCTGCCGGCCACACGGAGACATCTCCGGACAGAGCTGGCTCTTCGGCTTTGTGATGGAGATGAGCACCGCCCCCTAGAGCCGGAAACAACTAGCACCTTATGTGCAAGGAGAACTTTTACCTTTAAATCTAGGGACCAGGGTTGACAATGATAGCAGTGTTCCAATATTTGAGGGGCTGTCATAGAGAGGAGAGTGTGTGCGTGCAAGCGTGCGCCCAGTTTTCAGCCCGGGAGCCGAAAAAGATTAGCCACCATAGACCTTGTTGCACGAAGTCCAACACGCCCATGAAATATGGGCCATTGGCTGACAGCAAGGTTGCTGCTAGATTGCAATTGATCTGGGTGCATCTACTGTTTGAACTTAGCCGTTCTGAAGTAGGCAGGAAGCGAAGGAAGCAGAAAGCTGGATTTTGGTGGGGGCCCCCTCCCCCCCGAGGAGAAAAGTGCACGTGTGATGCAGCAGAGAAAAAGGTGATTTTGTGGAGAAGAGAAAGCGATACCAAGCAAATTCTGCAGAGCTCAGAATGGTGGCGCATAGGTCCTTATGGCAAATATCACCTGTAGGTCTCAATTTTTTTGCCCACGTTGACATTTTTGAATTCAAGGCTGGAAGAAATGAACCCGCTCCCCCCCTGTCGCTGTCCCCAACCCAAATATCAAACTGACTCCAATTCCCATAAGCCCCAGCCATCAGGACCAGCAGTTCCCAGCCAAGGGTGGCAGATGTTTCCCCCGACCTGCTTCTGGAGTGTCAAAGAGTTCAGTCAATATTTTTTCTAACTTTTTGTTGAAAACGAGAGAGGAAGTAGGAAAATCCCCTCAAGCCATGAAAACTTGGTTTTAAAAGCCAGAAAAGCTTGAGTTCCCATGAGCTTTTTTCTCTATATATTTGTGCTTCTCAACTGTGTCCACTTTAAAATGTGTGGACTTCAACTCCCAGAATTCCTGAGCTACCATGTTTGGACCAACTCCCAGAATTCTCTGGCCAGCATGAATTCTGGGAGTTGAAGTGGCTTAGGCTGAAAAACAGTACTCTGTGCTAAAAACAAACTAAAAAACCCCATTTCTTCCTGTAAAGAAAGATACACTTCCTCTTAAATGACTTAAGCACAGAGTTTTCATTGGGTACATTGCTAACCGATGATATATATATATATATATTTTACATTTTTAAAAGTTTTTTTTTTTTTACTTTGTGTGCCTTTCAACGTTTTTATCTGCAAAATTCAGGAAGTGGTAATAAAATCAATCAGCTGGCTAATATCTGGAGACCAACCTGCTGTTCAAACAATTTCCTCTTTTTTTTTACTCTTTCTATTTTGTTTTGTTCTCTTCGCCTCCCGTTTTTAAAAAAAGCCCTCTTGAGAAAGCGGTAACTGAAAGACCATAAAAGCCACCTGAAGTTAAAAGAAATCAACACCCAAGAGAATGAGAGGGATGGAAAGAGCATTTGAAAAACAAAGTGAAATTGTAGTAGAACCACCTCGGAGGTGCATTAGTAAGGACTCTTAAAGGTGCTTGTGGCAATTCTGCAAATACAGACCCATTCCTCTTGCAAAATTTAAGTCCCAAGGCCTGAACAGAATCTCTAATCATTTGTACCCAGTTAGCCATAATCCAGAACCACAATTGTAACTGGCACTTCTGTTGTTAAGTAAGGCGCTTGTTAAATGAGGTGCGCCGGTAATTTTCCTTGCCAGAACTGGCTAGGAACGTGTTGTGGTTAGCTGGCAGCAGGTGCAGATGGCTGAGGAGAGGGAGGACTCTGATGAAGGGCCAGGACCATCAGGGAGTGGACTGCTGCCTTCAGAGATTGTGGGGGCTGGCAGCAGTGATGAGGAGGTTCCCAAGGAGCCTGTGCCAAGCGCACGTGCACAAAGGATTGCTCGGAGGAAAGAACAATTACAGCAGCACAGGCGACTCGAGAGTAAGGCTGCAAGGTAATGGCCCCTTCCTCAAGAGGATAAAACTAGGTTTGGAAAAGCGTTCTTTGCAGACAGCAAAGAAGCTCTTAAGCTCAACTGGTGGACATCTTAGTTTGTGTTTGGAGAATCTTGCAAATTAGTTCTTATCTCTGGGTTGTTGGCAGCCTTGACAAACAACTTGGCAAGGCTCTTTCTTGTCGGAGCTAATTGTTGGAAAGCAACCTTTTGTCTGTAAAGGAACAGCATTCGTGATTAAACCTTGAAAGGTGGGGGCTGCTGCCTTTGTCTGTGTTTGCTTTCTGGGAACCCGGTTGGGTCAGAACAGAATGTCAGCAAATGGTGATAACGTGCGTGGTCCTTGGACACTTCAACCGTCATAGATACATACCAAGTTGCCAAGCCTCTGAATTCAGATCATGTCATTAATGAGATACTGCAATGTAATAAGTGTGAGAATTGTTCTAAGTCGCTTTTTTCAGCGCCGTTGTAATTTCGAACAGTCGCTAAATGGTTGTAGAGTGGTGTGATAGCCTAGAGGGGGAGCTCTCGCCTCACAATCAGGAGGCTGTGATTTCGATCCTAGGGAGACGCAGATATTTCTCTCTCTGGGCACAATGAGAATATATGTGCTGAAGCAAAACTCCGCCCTGGTGACAGGAAGGGCATCCAGCCAGCTAACAGTTCCATCCAGTTGCCAAGACTCCACCCCACAAGGGATTATGGAGTCATTAAAAGATGATGATGATGACTAAATGAATGGTCGTAAATCGAGGACTTGCTGTATAACTCAATTAATCTCAATAGGTTTTCTTTTCCCTTCTGTTCAGGCAAGGTACCCCAACTCTTTTCCCACAATTTACTCAGTCTGCACGAGCAGAGCAAGAGAGACCAGCGCCTGGGAGTATCCCTTTCTCCACACCGACTATTACCCAGGTGAACCCATCACCGGAACAGTGTCTTTTTTCTCTCACCCACTTCCTTAATTCTTCAGGAATCATTTAGATGTGAGAATGGTCAATCTCTTTATCTGGAAGAGGTCTTTAGCAACCTGGCTGGCTGGAGGTTCAACAGGTTATTTTCGGCAGGGTCCTTGGAGCTCTGGTTGTTTTCTTGCAGACTTTTCGTGACCCAACTAGGTAACATCATCGGTGTTAGAAGGGAGTGGGGTTTGCAGAGAGGAGAAGGAGGGGGACTGTGAGGTCCTAGGTACTTTCTTGAGCTTAGTGGTTTTCTTGCAAGCTTTTTGTGACCCAACTAGGTAATATCATCAGTGCTAGAAGGGAGTGGGGTTTGCAGAGAGGAGAAGGAGGAGGAAGAGAAGGAGGAGGAGGACTGTAGGGTCATTGGTGCTCTCTGAGCTTGATGGTTGTCTTGCAGACATTTCTTGACCCAGCTAGGTAACATCAACAGTGCTAGAAGGGAGCGGGGTTTTTTCCTCTGTTCTTATACAAGTGGCTAGTTCTGTTGGTGGGAGAAGTCTTGGTGAAGTCCAGACTTCTTAAAGAAGTTGCCAGAGTTGAGGGACGCTCTGTAGGACAGTCCTAAAAGGCAAGCCCGTATCGCTCCATAACCCACGCATCCCTTTCCTCTCCTTCCTTCCCTCTAGGAAAAACATCATCACCACCAAGATCCCCGACACGAAGGGATGCCAGAAATGTTGCACAGGTGCTTTGAATGCCAATCCTAGGGACGGTCACAGCCACCACGGCTGGCCACTCCTCTCCTCCCCCCCCACTCCGTTGTCCTGCCTAGCATCCAATACAGCACCTTCTCTCTCGCTTTCTTGCAGCCAAGAACACCCAGAACAGTTGCCACTTCCTCTGCGGAGCCTTGGAGGCAGGGGTTGTTCTCCTCCAATGGTATGAACCCATGCAGAAATTCATGCTGGTCAAGGTAAGAGCCCGAGTCCTCTGCCAGAGGAAGCATCTCCTTGCCAGGGTCAAGGTGGGCATCCCAAGGAAGAGAGAGCCATGTTGTGTGTCTGATAGCTTAGTTGGCTAGGTTGTTTGTTTGCACATTTAGCACATCGGGTGCAATTGACAGGTGGGTGCCAAGCAATGGAGAACACCTCTTTCCCACCCTGTGCATGCTCCTCGTCCCGATAAAGCCCCTTTTATTTAGTTTGAAGTGAATTCCTCTCCAGCAAAGTCCTGGCCAACAATCTTTCAAGAGATTTCACAACTACGGGCCTTCATCAGGCTTGGAGAGCTGCCAGGCCATTATCTTCCAGACGCCACTCTGTAGCAGACAATACGTGGCAAGGAGCCAGGAACAAGATCTTCCCCCTAATGAATTGAACTAATTGTCTCCTGCAAACACCACTCCACTTTCGCTCTTTTATTCCCTATGGGAGAGGCCATTCACCGTCCACCTGTGGCTTTACTCCTGAGCCGACCATTGTTCCTCAGCGGTTCCCTTCGTCTGGCAGCTCTGTGCATGCGCACACTGGGAACAGGCTCCAGCTGTTCTTCTGCCCCACTGATCTCCGACTCCAAAGGCAGCTGATAACTGTCAGATGGCTCTGGCCCCATTTCTGCCTCTGACGCAGAGCACTCGTCAGAGCCCTCCCCAGACTCCAGGACTGGCCCATGTCCCTCCCCAACCTCCTCACTGTCTGAATCTGCTGCTAGTGGGCCACAACACATGCTCTATGAAGGTCTCTCACTATTATTGAATTGTATTATTGAAACTATTTTGGGATGCCAGGGTTTTCCCATTTTTCAGGACATGATTAATTCCTTCTGGGCGACAATTGAAAGCATGCTCTCTTTTGCACTGGGGAGACCACATTTGCAATACTACATCCAGTTTTGGTGACCATAATACTAAAAAAAACCCACCATGTTGAGATTCTAGAAAGAGTGCAAAGAGCAGCAAAGACGATTAAGGGACTGGAGGCTAAACCATACGACGAACGGTTGCAGGAACTAGGTATGTCTGGTTTAAGGAAGAGAAGGACTAGGGGGGGACATGATAGCAGTCTTCCAATATTTGAGGGACTGCCCCAGAGAGGAGGAGAGGGTCAATCAATTCTCCAAAGCACCTGACAAGAAGCAACGGATGGAAACCAATCAAGGAGAGAAGCAACCCAGAACTTAGGAGAAATTTCCTAACTGTGAGAACCATTAACCAGTGGAACAACTTGCCTTCAAAAGTTGTGAATGCTCCAATCCTGGAGGATTTTAAGAAGAGACTGGACAGCTATTTGTCCAGAACTGTATAGGTTCTTCTGTTGAGGATTACCCGTATTAGTCCGCATGACTATGGTCTCCTAGTCTGGTCTACTTGATAGGTGGCTATTAGTACAGGTACTCCCGATGACGGAGACAACACTTTTGAGGGCATCAACCCCATTCAGAAAATCCTTCTCTTCTTCTCCTTGGATAGTACTTTGATTTTCCCCTGCCTCCCTTGCTGCCCATCTTCGAGATGCTGATAAACCCTGATGAGGAATATCCGGTGGTCTGCATTGGTGTGAGCAAGGGCCCCCCGGGACAAGCTGTGCAGTTCCAAGTCATTAACCTCAATTCCTTAACCTCCTGGTTTATCAGCGACAAAAGCGGTGAGTATTCTGGTTTTGAATATCCCGATTTCTTTTTTCCCCCCTCAGCTGAATCCTAGGATGGATTCTAAGTCATGTGGGGGTTCATTTGACATTTGTGGGTGGAGTCTTCATATCTGCTGTGGCACATTCTCTAGGATGGGAAATAATAAGATAGAACTTCAGCAGAAAGGTCTTCTGCGGTCACGACGTAAGCCTAAGTTTGAAAATCAGGCTTGTCAGATGTTACGTCTTTTCAGAGAATTGGTCTTGAAGAGACGAGAAGCATTTCAAATGTGGATTTATAGGCAGCTGTTACGTATAAGTTGGGTTGACAAAATCAGAAATGAGGAGGTGATAAGCCGCCTGGGAAGAGCCAAGGGAAATAATCAAAACCAGAAAAAAGAGAAAGTTGGAATATTTTGTGGACATGGGATGCAACACCTGGAAAAACACGGTACATATTTCACTTAATCCTCCTCCAAGGAAAGACTGAAGGCAAACAAGGTCCAGGCAGGAGGAGAACATCATGGCTTCAAAATCTAAGGGACAGGTTGGGACAAAACTCAACAGCACTTTTTTGTGCGGCTGTTGATAAAAATAGAATCGCCAATATGATCGCCAACGTTCGATGACGGATATGGCAGAAGGAGGAGGAGAAAGGTTACACCAGTTCATTCCTTCTTTGTCTAGACCAGGGGTCTTCAAACTTGACAGCTTTAAGACTTGCGGACGTCAACTCCCAGAATTCCTCCTCCAGTCATATTAGCTCAGGAATTCTGGGAGTTGAAGTCCACAAGTCTTAAAGCTGTCAAGTTTGAAGACCCTTAGTCTAGACCAAAAGGCCACCTTCTCCACTAGGTTGAAGGTCTTCCGGAAGGAACTCTTTTAAGTATCAAAAGCAGTCTTTAAACGAATACCTAGCCGTGGTTCTGAACAATGCATTTGTTTGTCCACAGAACCTTCCTGCTGTGGCTTCGTCCAGGTGACTCAGTTGGATAACAAGACAGTGATGGTTTTGATGGATGGTAAGTAGAAGCCAGGTGGCCCCTTGGCTGGTCAGGACTGTGAGGAGGGACCGTTCCTGCTGGGGCCAATGCGTTTTTGGTTTGTTTCCCAGGATGCATCCAGTTTGTCAGTCCCCGAGGAGCACTGCTTGGATCTCCACCAAAACTCACCTTCGACGTAGCTGTGGAGTCAGTCGGTGAGTTCCTTTTCTCCACCCTATTCAGTACTTCCTCCTCTTCCAGTTGCCTCATCTCCATCATCTGATGCTCCTTTCGGGTCTTAGAGGAAGGACAGGTTGACATCTCCAGAGCATCTCTGACCTTGATGGAGAAAGAGGTCTAATCTAACCTTCTTCTCTAACCAAATGCTGCCTGGGATTCTCTGATTGTTGTGATGGTGCTTGGGCGAGTGTGTTGGCTTGTCTGTCATGAGTATTGAGATGCGTCAGGTTTTAATAACCAGATCCAGATATGCAGAGTGTCAACTTGTAAAACATTCCGGTTTCCAAGTTGTCATAAGAAAGAGAGGAGGGAACCCTGAAGGAGCATATGGCAAATGAACTCAGAAGCACATTCCAAGCGTATCTCACAAAGATTGTAACTGAAGCAACCGGGTATTCTGGGCGCAAAAATCCTCTATTGGAGAGCCTGATTGATGACAACCAGCTCATGAACGTGTTCCGTTGGACAATCTGAATTATGAAACACCCAGGGGGGTGGGGGGAAACAGGGTCATAGGCGATTGTAAATTACGTATCTCAGAGTTGGTTTCATACAGATCATGCCAGTATGTCGCTCCTAATAAATCCTTTAAAGTTTTTTGAAGTTTGGCCTGAGGCTCATGATTTAATTAGGGCGATTGCTGGAATTCTGACACAGAGCTCAACCTAACTATTTTATTATGTTCTGCCTATAATACAGGAATCTCCCCACACTGGCAGTCTCCTTCCTCTTGGGAACAAATAGATAAGGCTCCAAGGAACTTAGGCAGGGTCAGTTAGCAGTTTTGTGGTTGCACAATGACTCCAGGCTATCTCCATGCTTGATTCCTCCTCCCTGCCAGGCTGGGTGCTTCTCAAAGATGGGACCAATCTTGCTTTGCGTTAAGGTTGAGTCATCCTTTACTTTGAGGGATGCTAGCCCACTTTTGAAGGATTCACTCCCCCATTCCGCTTCGCGGGGGGAGGCACGTCCAACACCTGAGCAGCTTTTATGAAATGGGGAGTAAGTCACGGTGGCAGGACCTGAACTTCTTCACTTCTTCTGTCTCCAGCACTGGTGCAGAACTGTGTGCATGCATTTTGGCGCCATGGTGTGCAGACACGGCCACTTGGATCAGGGCAGGTAAAGGAGAAGTTGTGTTTTCAACATGGTGTGGTTGGTCATCTTGGGATTTTATGCCAAGGATGGTGGTGGGAGAAGAGCCCAAGATAACTCCTCCATGGTATTCCACAGTGTTCTCCAACAATGAGAGCATCTCATTTACCTTGTTCCTGATTTGTGGTCCAATGATTCTTAGCAAGAGGCTCACTTAAGAGGCATCCGTAACCCTTCATCCTGATCCAATGTTTCTTCTCAGGTAGCACAGAAGCTGCAGGATCAACGGTGGACCTTCCGCCTACTGGGAGCCTCCAGGTTTGAAGACCTGCAACCTCATCTGTGTACTTCTCCCACCTGTGCAACTCGCTCCACTCCTTTGTGGCCTTCAGAACTTAGCCACTCTTTCCAATTTCCTTGCGTGGGTCCTGTACTGAATAAGAGGAACTCCTTTTCCTTTGGCTCTTTTGAGACCACCTTCTTCATCCCGTGGTCTCCATTCTCCCCAACCTTCTCAGCAAGCACGGCCAATCCGCAACCACCAAACATCCTCCATCCTCCTTAGGTGCCCACCTAATTCTTATCTTTTCTCTTCTCCTTCCTCGCCAGCACCATTGTGTTAGAGACGCGACCAGTGAATAATCCGAATTCCACCAGCAATCTCTATGTGCCGGAATGATGACAGTTCAACCTCAACCTGCAGGTTGCTCAGATTGACCATTTCCCACCCTCTGGAACCGATTCCTCAAAGAAGAACGAATGACGGGGAAAGGGACTCCATCTTCAGGGCTGCCCAGGAAACTGGCAAGACAGGGCTGGAAGTGGGAAACTGTCCAGCCCAACTCCTCAGTAGCTTCACCCCGAAGCACCAAGGGACACCAATGCCTTGGTTTTATGCTTCTCCTTACATATGTTCAGTTTTTGTTTCCCATATGTACCTTCTCCTCTGAAAGATGTATCTCGGTGTGCATGTATGTATCTGTGAACATCCAGGATGTGGCTAAGTTGTGTATGGCCAGATCCTGCCTGAGTAGCGGTTACCCCCCAGGATGTTGTGGGTGCCCCATCACTGGAGGCTTTCAAGAAGAGATCGGACAGCCATTTATCTGAAGTGGTATAGGGCTCTCCTGCTTGAGCAAGGGGCTGGACTAGAAGACCTCCAAGGTCCCTTCCAAGTCTGATGTTCTAAGACGAGAAGAGATTGGAGAACCGCTTGACTGAAATGGCACTGGGTCTGCTGCTTGATAGGGGGTTGGACTCTCTTATTCTGTTGAATCTCTTCTCAGTCAAGCTTTTCTGTTCACACATCCCTTACATATAGGGTGGGGTGGGGTGCCTCCATTCATCCAAGCCAGGATGGCTTGGGGGGGTCATGTGATATCCCAAGCTGGCATCTGTGCCTATTTGCAGCGGACAGCTAACCAATAAATCACACACACTGGTCAGAAAGCAGACTCGTGAAAAATGCAGAATAAATAAACAACAGGAAAAAAACAAAAGTAAAGAAAAACAGCTTTGCAACTTGTTGGTTCTGCAGAAGGATGATGCCGACTCGGAGGGTTGCAGCAGTCTATGGTTTTATTGGCAGAGAGAACCCAAGCTGGACTTGAGGGGCGGGAGAGCCACGGAGGGGGGTCTGCATCCCCCCGCAACAGAGCTGGCTTCAAACGTCCAGCGGGGACGGCCATTAAATCGGGGACGGCAAAGGGGTCTAATTCTGAGCACAAGGGCCCTGTGGATCAGCAGTGGGACCCTACCTGTTTCCACTACCAGTTCGGTGATTGGGCGTGCAGACGGGCGCGGCTTTCCCCACGCCAGCTGAGGCTCTGCAGCACCAATCAGCGGAGGGGATAAAGGAGAGGAAAGCGCAGGGGTCGGTCGGAGGGCCGATTGTGTGCTTTTCCTTCTCCTTTCAGCTGATTGTCAGAGGATGTTTTCCTCCTCTGATCGTGGGAGGCTTCCTTTGACTACCAACCGGTCCGAATCGCTAGCTTATCACCACTGCTGCGGATCCTGGAAGATGACGCAGCAGCCTCCTGAGCCGGGGCCCCTTGCCTCCCACAGCCCCAATGCACACACAAACACACACACACACACACATCTGGCTCTACTGGGTGGGATTTCTGGTACAGATGGGGCAAGAGAAGACACCCCCCCCTCACCACCCTAAGCGTCACAAGGGGGAGGGGGAGGTGCGAGGGTTAATTCAAGTCACGGAGGGGAGGGACAGAGGGGGCTGCGTTCTTCTTCTTGGAGACCCTCTGCATCTCTTTGGCACCCGACTACGCTGGGTGAGCGAAATCAAGAGCAAACTCGGCCCCAACTTCTCCCTGCCCTGACTCGCCATGTCCAACTCACCGCCGCGGGACAAGCTGCCGCGAGACAAGAGTTCTGCTAATATCAAAGAAATAATGGGGTGGGATTGTTAAAGAAAGGATACAAAAGGAGGGATAGAACAAAGTGGGAAGGGCAAACATTAAACTATATATATATATATTAAAAAAAATTCATTTTAAATAATTAAAACCAAATGGTTAAAATTGCCCTGCGACGAGTTGTCTTAGGGTGAGTCGGACAGGGCGAATTGTCCTGTTCCGTTCTCCTGATGGATCCGGAAGAGTAGTCTTTCCCTGTATGGGGGACCCTCCCCTCTCCTGGGGGGGCGAGTGAGGGCCAATAAAAGGCACTTGAAACTGGGAAGAGGTGGGGGGGACTTTAACCTGGAAAAAAGCCTATTGCACGAACCCCACCATCCACGCCGCCAGGAGACCAGAAAGAGTTGGAACGAGTTACTGGCCAAGTGGGAGGCTGGCTTAGCCCAAGCAGGTGGGGGGCATTTTGCGAGGTGGGTTGGGTGGGGGGGCAGAAGTACCCACCTCTTCCACCGAGGGGAGGGGGCTTGGCAGCAAGAGGCAGAAGACATAGGAGTGATGACTTGAGGGTGGAGGGAGGGAACGAGGCGGCTCTCCCCAAGCTTGAAACAAAAGACAGTCAGCCACTCTGCTTTGGTGCTGAATCCCCCTCCCCTTTTCTCTAGGGCTGAAGGAAGGGGGCAAAGGTGGTGGACCCAGGGCAGCTGCCTTTGCCCCCGCTTCGCCCAGGGGAGCCTCTAGCTGAGCTGGTCTTCATACTGTTTGCGGAAGCAATCTCCAGCCGGGAAAAAATCCCAACAGCGCTCTTGGTACATTTTCCAGACGTAGGATTCCTGCAAAAGAGAAAACACAGGAGCCAGCTGGTAAAAAAAGAAAGCAGCTACAGGGAGTCCTCAGCTTACAACAGTTTCGTTGAGTGACCTTTCCAAGCTACAACGGATTTAGGACAGCGACCGTCACAGCATTTCCCCGGGGGTTACATGATCAAAATTCAGATGCTGGGAAACTAGCATAGATTTAAGGATGGCTGCAGCATCCCTGTCGTGGCCTTGTTGGAATCTGATTCCGAGGGGGAGGTCAAGCAGCTGACAGGGAGTGGGAGCGTGGCTCCGGTGGCTGTGGAGGAAACTGGAGAAGGCCACAGTCCAGCTGGGCATTGAGAGGAAGACCCAGGGCCACCCCCTCTTCATCCTAGGGCATGCAGAGAGGAACGGAGAAGGGAGCAATGTGAGTTACGGGGGTTACGGGGGAGAAAAGGGCCCTGATTCCCTTCATTAGCTGCAGCTGGGAAAACAGGATTTAAAAAGGGCATTTACGCACAGCACCTTGCTGGAAGCAAAGTGTGAATTATCTTTGTTTGTCAAGTCTTATCTGGGTTCTGGCATCCTCCCGACTGTGTGTGTTTCATTATCGTTTGAAGTCTTCAATTCCTTATCCTGCCTTGTCTCATTAATTGCTGCAGCGTGGTTTGTGTTGGTTTTTATTTATAATTTATGTGTACTTTGGGTTTGGACTGAATTTCTTCCCTTTAAAAACTGTTCTTGGGAGAGTTTTTTCTCCAGCCGATGATAACTGGACATTGGAGGCCAAGCTGGAGGAATTAAAGGGACTTGACCTACTTTTGTGACTTTGTTGCTGTTGTGCCACGCCTCTTTGGGTCATCACAATCCCAGGCTCACGTAATTGCCTTTGCCAGTTTCATAGAATAACAGAGTTGGAAGGGGCCTTGGAGGTCATCTAGTTCAACCCCCTGCTCAAGCAGGAGAGCCTACTCCAAATATTAGCCTCCACCTAGGATCGAACTCACAGCCTCCTGATTGTGAAGCGAGAGCTCCACCACTAGGCCACCGGAGCTGCTTTTGGCTTCCAATAAGCCAAGTCAATGGAGGGGAGCCGGACTGGCTTAACAACGGTATGATTTGCTTAACAACTGCAGTGATTTGCATAACAGCCTTGGCAAACAAGGTTGTGGAAAAAAAAGGGTGGTACTTCCTTAACAACCACCTTGCTTAGCAGTGGAAATTCTGTCTCAGTTATGGTTGTAAGTAGAGGACTACCCGTAATAATGTCATTTTAAAAAACATTTATGGAATAAATCGCTGCCCAAAGGAGAAAAAAAGTGGAGAAAGGGCACAAGGCATGGAGAATAAGATATTTGTAAACAAGCAAAGGATTTCCAATGATCCTAACGTTTAAAATTCCTCGTTTCATGAAGGAATGATTGAATGAAATGTATAGGTTTGTCACATCATCTTTTAAGAAAAGCTCTATAAAGATCTACATATCATCTTTAGTATTTAGTGTCACCCTTGTTTGTCATTGTTCCTCAAACAATGGGGGAAGAAAAAGAAAAGGAAAAAATAGCAAAAGAAAAGAAAAAAAGAGGGGAAAAAAGAAAAATATTATTAAAAGAAATAATTTAAAAGAAGAAAAATGAAGACAAAACTTTGAGTTTTAATTTCCTCCCCGGGCACCCTCAGGAGGTCCTCTCACCTGGCCCGTGTGCTCCGTTTCATCCTTATTGATGAGATACATCAGGAAGAACCTACAAGGGGGAAGAAAGTCGGGAAAGGAATGACGTGGAAAGCTTTGCGAGGAAAGGAATCGTTGCCAAGCATATCTTCAGGTTTAGAGAAACGTGTGTTGTACCCAGAGGAACACCTTTGAAGGGATGGGAAATGCTGTCTCTTGGGAAGCGGACAAGTTTGAAAGGACCGGGGAAGAGGAAATTGCTCCTCTTATCGCCCTTCCTGCAATTCCACTTGTAGCTCCCCAATGAACTGTAGGACAATAACTTGTGAGGCAGAAGAAGAACACCTAGCAAATAAGGCAATGGTCAGATAAGAGAAATCTGAGTCCAAAGCAGACATGTAGTTTGAGAAAGTGACTTGCAAGATTTGTCTACATAACCTTATAATAAAAGCAGTATTAGTGTTAATACACAACTTAACATTGGTTAAGTAGTAACATTGGTTAAGTAACATTGGTTCCCTGGTCTGGACTACTTCTAAAGGCTGACTTTGGGCCCTACTTGCTTGGTAAGGGCAGGGGTGGGATTCCACTGGTATAACAACCGGTTCGGTGATCGCGCGCTCCGCATTTCAAAGAGGCAAGCCCATACTTACCTTCAACTGCAGCCACTGTGAAGAAAACAGCTGAGGCGCGGCAAATCGCTCTGCCGCGTGAATCAGCTGTGCTCTAAACAAAGGCATAAAGCACAGAAAAAAGCAGTGGCGGGCAGGCGGGCCCACTTCCTCGTTTGCAGCAAACTGGTTCGAAGCGAGCTGAGCATCGGAACAAGGGGTTTGCACGAACCGATCCGAACCGGTAGAATCCCACCCAGTGGTGGGATTCAAAGATTTTTTTACCATCGGTTCAGTGGGTGTGGCTTGGTGGATGCGTTTTGCACGCATGCACACACTTTGCTTGCATGTGTGTGCCAAATGCGTACTTTGCGCAGGCGCAGAGGCATTCCAACTCACCTGCAAGCCTGCGCTCTCCCGCTCGCTTCAGCGGCTGCCGCACGGCATTCTGCCGCGCCGTGCAAAGCAGTTGCTCTTCAAAAGCAGAGGATAAAGGTGACTAGGGGAGCCTGTGCGGGCAGGTGGGCCCAACAGCAGAGCGGTGGAGAGAAACGGTTCGGTCTCTGCTGCTCATCGCGACTACCGGCTCGGTAGAACCGGTCCGAACCGGTCGAATTCCACCCTGAGTAAAAGGATCTGCCTCTCAAGAGTCTTTGAATGAATGGTTTTCTGCTTTTATGAAACTTTCAAGGCTACACAGTAAAGGCCAGGAAAACCCCGGCCGTCGCTTTCTCCTCCCCCCGCTCCCCCCCCGTGTCCTTTGCTTACATGTAATTGGCCAGGTTGTGCTCCTCTAGCGTGTGGGTCTCAAAACCGTGGGGCGTCGTGTCAAAATAGTCGCTGCCAAGCCCGCAGATGAAACATTTGGTCTGTTGAGGACAACAAAGGGTGGTGGAGAAAAGGGAAAAACAGTCACAAAATGCGATTCTTAACACCCACTTTCCTTAGCAACGGAAATCCTGGTCGCAACTGTGGTGTATATCGAGAAGTGCCTGTACAGCATTTTTTTTTTTCTGTTCGTAGACTGACTTTCTACGGGTGAATCCATTGTTCCACCAATCAAAGATACCATCATTTACATCTCCCAAAACAAAGAGGTGAAAAACATGTCTCTGGGAACAAAGCCAAGAAGAAAAACTTCCAGAAGATGTGGGGGCTCCAACACCAGAGTTTTTAAAGAAGAGATTGGACAATCATTTGTCTGGAATGTTGTAGGAGTTTCTGCTTGATTGGGGGGGTTGGACCAGAAGACCTCCGAGGTCCCTTCCAACTCTCTTGTGTTATTCTGCTAAAAACAACAAGTGATTCAGCGTACCTCCATGTCCTCCTTCACTTGCTCCTGCTGGTCTCTCAACTCCCCAAAGGCATCAATGATCAAACCTGGGGAAATGGAGAAAGAAGCCCAGTGTCAGGGTTCCGACGGACACCCTAATTAATTCACAAGCCTCGAGCCAAGTTTCAAAAGAAATCAAATTATTTATTAGGAGCAACATGTCCGCACTTTTCCCAACTGCAGTCGGCTCTGCCCTACGTAATTTACTGTTCCCCTATGATCCTGTTTCCCCCCCTCCTCCCAGGGTGTCATAAATCACATTCTCCAACGAAGCACTTTCACGTGGGCTCTGGAAAACACGCCCTTTCTGGCTGGTCTTGGTAACTTGAGACACAATCTGGAGAAAGGCATGCGTGGAACGTGCTTCTGATCATAGCAACGAACTGCTCCATCAGATCTCCCCCCCTCCCACATCCTTCTTAGGGCAACTCAAAAGCAAGCCAGGAATGCTTTATGAGTTGACATCCAGAAGTCAAAGAGAAAAGAAAAACTTGAGATTAAGGAAAGCAAAGCCACTTTCCCGAAAACTACTACTCTCTACAAAAGGCAGGGTGAGTCACTGGGAGAGACATCCTGAAGATGCTCAAAGACATCCTTGTTTCACACATACTGTGTAGAGCAGGGGTCTCCAACCTTGGCAACTTTAAGACTTATGGACTTCAACTCCCAGAATTCCTCAGCCAGCTTTGAAGCAATTTTGTGCCCGCAAATACTGGTTAGAAAAAAGGAAGTAGACGAGAGACACAGTGATACCACAGAGACTCGGGAAGGGATGTAGGCCCACCCATCTCACCTTGGATGATGGCCAACAAGATGACAATGACAAAGAAAAAGAAGGTGATGTCAAAGATCACGCGATAGAGCTCATATTCGTCTCCAGCCGGATCTTCAATCTCATCCCCGATGCCGCCACCGGCTCTCACTCCAACATACATGTGGAAGAGGTAGCACTGATGGGAAAAGAGTAGAAAGCATCCAGGTTCAAGATCGAGGGCACAATTCAGCCTTCCCAACTCCGGTGCCTCCAGACGTCCAGGAGAACATCAGTCTAGGAAGTCTCGTTGTCTCTCACCGTCATCATGTCATCACATTTCATGTCGGGTTCATCCTCATCCTCGCTCTTGTTATAGAACTTGCGAAAGAAGTTGAAGGCTACCACGGTGTAAAGGTAGACAACCACTGCCAGCAACCCCACGGTCATCATCAGCTGGGGAAAGAGGACACAGGTGAAGGAGATGGTGAGTTGAGTAGCAGGAAAGAACAGCTTTCTCTTGGTGCCTATGGAGCAGAGGACTCCTCTCTCAAAACTTCCCTCATCTCAACTGACCTGTTTGCCATTGTGGGTGACAGAGGACAGGATGGTCCGTAAGGTCTTGACACCCATGGCAATGTCCAGAAGGTGGCAAGCGAAGAAGAAGTTGTTGTAATGGCCGAGGGCGGACATCACCATGTACCAGAAGAGATACAGGAAGGACTGCAGTGAGAGGGAGAGAAAGAAGAACTTAATGGAAAGCAAATGAACAAATGTCCTTGAGTCTTGATAGTAGGTAGAAGAAAGTATTGCTAATATTAGTCTGGCAAGACTGATGTCACAAGGACCAAGAAGAACACATGAAATTACTTCTTAATTTCCTCACTGCTTTTTCACTTATAGACAGAATCTTGCCAGACTAAAGCAACTATCTGCATAACTTTAGATGTATTCTGTGAATTGCTAAGGAGGGACTGTCTTAGCCCTCTTCCTCCCCCCCAGACATGCCAAACTCCACTGCCTCTTTGTCCTCTGGGAAAAAAAGCCCCTCTAGACTACAGGTTGTCCTCAACTTACGACAGTTCATTTAGTGACTGCTCCAAGTTATAGCAACACTGAAACAAGGGACTTATGGCCGTTTTTCGCCCTTGGGACCACTGCAGCATCCTTATGGTCACGGGTTCAAAATTCATGTGCTTGGCAACTGGCATGTATTTATTTAAAGCATTCGGGAGAGGATACGAGGAGAGCGATCCCCTTGTGCAACCTTCTGACCAGCAAAGTCCTCAGGGAAGCCAGATTCACTGAACAATCGTGTTACTAGCTTAGCCAAGGCAGGGACCCATTTAACCGCTGTGGCAAGCAAGGTCGTCAAATGGGGCAAAACTCACTTAACAGCCTCTCTTTGCCACATAAATTTTGGGCTTGATTGTGGTTGTAAGTCTGAGACTAGCTCTATGTTCCATGACATCTGCTGATGTTTCGTTGAGTTAGTGTTGACCCTTAAGAACCACGAGGACAGAATTTCTCCAGAATGAAAGGAGGGTCAGTATATCTATTTTAGTAGTGAATTTCTCTGCCTTGGGGCCACGTCCTTACTTACGTTATCCGTGAAGATGACGCCAAGTTTCCAGATCTTGTACTTAATGTCAATGGAACTAATCCTGAGAGAGAGAAAGAGAAAGAGAGAGAGAAATAGCAAGAGCAGTTAGACTTAGGCTTAGAAGCCCTTGCAAAGGAGGAAGGAAGGAAGGAAGGAAGGAAGGAAGGAAGGAAGGAAGGAAGGAAGGAAGGAAGCACTTAGAAGCACTTGGTAGGGTAGGAAGAAGGAAGGAAAGGAAGAGAAATAGCACTTATACTTAGAAGCACTAGGAAGGAAGGAAGGAAGGAAGGAAGGAAGGAAGGAAGGAAGGAAGGAAGGAAGGAAGGAAGGAAGGAAGGAAGGAAGGGAAGGAAGGAAGGAAGGAAAGGAAGAGATATTGGCACTTAGAAGCACTAGGAAGGAAGGGAGGAAGGAAGGAAAATAGCATTTAGACATGCTTTGAAGCACAAGGAAGGAAGGAAGGAAGGAAGGAAGGAAGGAAGGAAGGAGAAAAGGAAGAGCAATAGCACTTAGACATACTTAGAAGCACTTAGAAGGAAGGGAGAGAGGAAGGAAGGAAGGACTTATATGCCGCTTCATAGCGCTTTACAGCCATCTCTAAGCGATGATTCCCTTAACAATTGTTAAACTCACTTAGCAAACAATCTTACTTAACAACACAAATTTGTGTTGTTCAATTGTGATCATAAGTCAAGGAGTACCAGCACAGTACTCTACAGTAATGTGCGAAAAGGTGTTATAGATACTAAAGAAATATTAACACCCTGAATTACAATTTTAAATGCTCCCTTTGTCGTCTACCTGTCAGGGAGACGATGCCAACTTGAGCATTACCTGCTGCCCCATATCTCTCTCTCTCTGCCCCTCCTGTTTTGCCCAACTTTTCTCACCAAGTCAAGAACGACGTGTCCGGCTCCGATTTCTTTTCATTTTGTCCTGAGATCTCTAGGCTGGCCAAATCTATGCCCAAAAGTTCTGCGATCCTTTCTCGCCCGTAAATGTCGCCATATTTGTCTAGAACCTGGAAAAGAAGGGAAGCAACAATTAGGCATATTGTCAATATTTGATATTTCTATGGTCTTTTTAGAGTTGCCAACAGAAAGGGAGGGTGGGAGCAGTGCGGCAGCTTGTAAAACCGAAATTGCATTCCATAAACGTTTTCACAGATAGTAACTAGGCAACTAAAGTTTCTACCATGCAAATATCTAACTGCAGAGCATGACTGATGACTCTGGGCTATGGATGTGTCCCATTGGAGAATATGAATTAGGATACACCCTGGGTGTGTGGGGGAAACCAGGGTCAAGGGTGACAGTGAATGATGTGCCTCAGAGTCGGCTGCACCCAGGCAGTGCCGGACAGTCTAACTCCCAATAAATCCTTTTTAAGTTTTGGAAGTTTGGCTCGAGACTCATGATTTAAATGGGGAAACTGCTGGAATCCTGACACATATTTTAAAATCACAACCATGCAGGTAGCCCTCAATGTAGGGCCATAATTGGGACAGGAATTGTCCTAGCTAAGCGATGGGGGTCATTCACCAAGTCATTCCCAAGCTTATGACCTTTATGTACTCAGGTCGTTAAACAAATCACAGGGTCGTTCAGCGAATCTGGCTTCCCCAATTCATTAAAGCCCCCTGAGAAGATCAGAAATAGTGGTCACATGACCCTGGGACACTGCAACCATCATAAACTCACGCCGGTTGCCAAGCGTCCAAATTTCGATCGTGTGACCGCAGGGATGCCACAATGGATGTAAGTGCGAGGACCAGTTCATGAGATATGTTTTCAGCATCATCATAACTTTGGTCATTAAAAAGTAATCGCGTCAACTCATAAAATATTTCTATGGTCTTTTTAGAGTTGCCAACAGAAAGGGAGGGGGGAGCAGTGCAGCAGCTTGCAAACCAAAAGTGCATTCCATAAATGTTTTTCGAAGATAGTAACTAGGTGACCGAAGTTTTTGCCCCGCAAAATTCTAACTGGAGAACATGATTGATGACTCTGGGCTATGGAGGTGTCCCATTGGAGAATATGAATTACGATACACCCAGAAGGGTGTGGGGGGGGAAACCAGGGCCAAGGGTGACAGTGAATGATGTGTCTCAGAGTTGGTTACACCCAGGCAGTGCCGGCATGTTAACTCCCAATAAATCCTGTTTAGTTTTGGACATTTGGCTCGAGACTCATGATTTAAATGCGGGGTAACTGCCGGAATCCTGACAGTAAGTTGAGGATTACCTGTACAGATAGATTCTCTTAGCCTTTTGACAACAATCAGGTTCTTTCTGCTCACCCAACCTCCTCTGGGAGAGCACAGGACTTGTGGGCAATCTTACCTTCCTTTTGATAAACTTATCCCAGTAATTGCTCGGGAACGACCTGGCACAGCAGAAAAAAAATGGGAAGCAATTTTTAAAAAAGCCATCAGGGATACAATTTCCTCACCCCACATCCAGACCTTCCATTCTTTTAATCCTCCTGCAAAGTCCATTCTAATCTCTGCCTCCTTTTGAAAACTTATTTTGCCATGAATTCAGGTCCTGCCTTACAGAGGTGTTGTATTCAGCCGGTTTGGACTGGTTCTGGAAAACTGGTAGTGGAAAGTTTGAGTCGTTCGGACAACCAACAAATACCACCTCTGACTGGCCCCGCCAACCCCATCTCTTCTCTGCCTCCCATTGAGTCCCAGCTGATCGGCTGCGTCTCCTTTGATTGCCCTGCACAGGAGAACGGAGCTGGAAAGCAGGTTAGTGGGGTGGGGAGGGAATGGGGGGTTTTGCAGTATCCTTCCCCTGCCCCACCCACCAAGCCACGCCCGCAGAAAGTAAAAAAAAAACAACCACTGAATCCCACCACTGCCGACTTAGCCATGAAAACTCAGGAATTCTGGGAGTTGAAGTCCACAGATCGTAAAGGGGCCATAGGTGCCGACCCCTGGCCTAAACCTAGAAACAGCACACCATCCTGCCATACACCAACTACAAACAGTTCAAATTGGCCAATAAAGAACTCTTACTACGAGAAGGACAGACAGAGCGTAGAGGCAGAGTCAAGAGAGGAAGTAGCCTGGAGTCGTTACGTTCCCATAAATGGTGTGTCCTTCTCGATTTCCGTTAACTCGTAGCTAGTGCCCATTTAGTACTGACCGTTAATTGTCCGGATTCTTGTGTGTAGGTATGAGCAATAAATCAGCTTAATGTGCACTCCGGATTCTTTGTGCCTGACCTACTTCTGCCCGGGGTGGTTCTGCTGGGGGTTCACGGGGGTTTGGGAGAGCCCCTAGCTAAGATTCTGAGCAGTTTGGAGAACCCCCCAAATCCCACTCCTGGCTGGCCCCCCGCCCACCATGCCCCGGCCCTCACAGGAGTCCCCAAACGGCCTGTTTGGGGTACAGATAAATGCAGGGCGTGCATGGAGGCTGGAGGAGGGTGAAAAACGGGCCTCCTGGAAATTCGGGAAGGCCAGAAATGGGCCTGTTTCTGGCTTCGGGATAGCCTCCGGAGCGCGGGGAGGCCGTTTTCACCCTCCTGGAGGCTCAAGGAAAGCCTCTGGAGTCCGGGGAAGGCAAAAACTCCCCACCACCACCGTGGTGCAGGAGGCCGACTAGGCCACGCCCAACTAGCAACCAGGGAGAGAACCCTTTGCTAAAATTTTTGAGGCCCACCCCTGCTTCTGCCGTTTGCAATTTTTAGCTCAATGGCGTCATAGGCTCAGGACTGAGAGGGGCTGCCGTGGCTTGGGAAGCGAGGGGGCAGTTCTGAGGGGCCGCCCCATAACCCGTTTCCCTTTCCTTCACTCACGGAGCGTTGAGCACCAGACGATCCCACTGGCCTTTGATGTCGTCATCCTCCGGTTGCTCCGTGATATAGAGCCCGCTAAACTCCAACGTACGGGCCAGCTCCTTCTCACGCTTGAAGATGACCAGTGGCACCTTGAGACAGTTGTAGCCGATGATGCAGAGGAACGCGACCAGGGTGTGGACGATGGACAGGAATTGTAAGGCTGGCTGCATGTAGCCAGTGCTCTCCTCCAGGAAGAAGTAGACCACGCTGTCTTCTTCGTCCTCGTCCCCGTTGCCGTTGCCGTCCCCGTTGCCCCCGTTGTCGTCTCCACCGAAGCCGGATCCTGCCCCGGATCCTGCATCCAGATCGCCTTCAAGACCAGAGCCTTCAAACTCCTCCTCACCGGGGGGCGTGTCTGACACCTAGGAAATCGAAATCATTAATAGGACGAAGAAACGATAGATTAGGGGTATCAAACTCGATTTCATTGAGGGCCACATCAGGGTTGTGTTTGACCTCAGGGAGACGAGGAGGGGGGCATGGCCAGCTCAACGTCACTCATCAAGGCTCCGTTTCCGGCCACGATGGCCTCCTGCAGTGCTCTGCCAGTGAAAATGGAGCCTGGGAGGGCTACCCTCCTGAGCTCCGTTTTCACTGGCAGAGCACTGCAGGAGGCCATCGTGGCCGGAAACGGAGCCCAGGAGGCCTGCATGCGGCTCTCCCAAGCTCCGTTTTCACTGGCAGAGGGCTGCAGGAGGCCGTCGTGGCCAGAAAGCGGAGCCTCGGAGGGCCACACGCAGGTCTCCCGAGCTCCGTTTTCACTGGCAGAGGGCTGCAGGAGGTTGTCGTGGCTGGAAACGGATCCCAAGAGGCCTGCATGCGGCTCTCCGAAGCTCCATTTTCACTCGCAGAGGACTTCAGGAGGCCGTTGTGGAGGGCCACACATAGGCCTCCCGAGCTCCATTTTCGCTGGCAGAGGCACCACAGGCCGTTCCTTCACTGTTTCCAGCATGGGCCTGTGGAACAGATCTAAGCACCTTGCGGACCAGATCCAGCCCGTGGGCCTTGAGTTTAACAAGCCTGCTGTAGATGAAACCAAGATGAGGGTCTAAAGGAGGAAAAGCTAAGGTCCGGGCTTACAAACCTGGCTTTTCTCTAACTTGGGTCTTCTGCTTAAGGGTCTTATGACCATTCATATCCCAGGTAGATGTCCATTCCTTTCTCTATCCCAACCTCTTAATACAGGGGTGTCAAATTCAAGGTCTGTGGGCAGGATCCACCCTGCGGGGTGCTTAAATCTGACCCGCGAGGCCAGCCTGGAAATAGCAAAGGACCGGCTATGCAATGCCCCTCCCCCATGCCCCATTTTGGCCAACAGAGGCCGTCCAGGCTGAAAATGGGGGACCTTGAGGGGGCCTCATGTGCTCCCCCAGACCCCGTTTTGACCTGCAGGGTGCTGCAGGAGGCATCTGTCCCATCTCCCTCCCGCCCCCGGCCAGCCCACGGAGAACTACAATGCTGATCTGGCCCTCGAAGAAATCTAGTTTGACACCCCTGTCTTAATAGATTCCGCTATCAAGTTCTTCTGGGTCCCAGAATGCTCTGCGAGAAATGACAAGACCAGGGACATCCAACCATGGCAGCTTCCGAGACTGGTGGACTTCAACTCCCAGAATTCCTCAGCCAGCCAGGCTGGCTGAGGAATTCTGGGAGTTGAAGTCCACCAGTCTCGGAAGCTGCCATGGTTGGACATGGATTTAAGCTCTTGGCTCACTCTGGACCCTCTCACCCTCTTTCCCAAACTACTTGGGAAGCCCTGATAACGGGGTCCCTGCATCTCTACTCCCAAGAGGCAGCTCCCATCCATCCGCAAACCTTTTTACCTTATAAAAAAGCAAGATGAAGTTGATGGCAAAGGCCAGGAAGAGGGCGAGGAAGCGCAGGTTGTAGAAATTCCTGGACAGGTAATTCTGAAAAGATGAGAAGGTAAGGTTAAGTGTAACGGGATGGTTTGTTCCGCTTCAGAAACCTAAAAGTTTTCACGATTAAACGGTTTCCAAGTCCAAGATAAAGTCGCTTCGTGTTCTGACCAAGGCTTATTGAGACACTTAACAAACACACGTTAGTCCCAAAACCGTTTTGTCTTTATTTCAATGAATGTGAATTTTAGTCATTCACAGCCCGTAATGAGTCTCAAACAGTTTGTAAATAGTCCCAAAGAAGTCTGCCAAAGTCCTTTGGGATAAGTCTGATAAGCACACACCTTTATTTTCCTTGAAATGCTGCCAACGACTAAATTCCCAAATAGTTATACAAGGCCAACCAGAGCATGAATTCAAGGGAGGCTGCAACGGTCACTAAGTGTGAAAAACGGCCGTATGTTCCTTTTTTTCAGTGCTGTTGTCATTTTGAACAGTTAATAAACGAAGGGCTGTAAGTTGAGAAGTACTTGTAGTAAAATAAATGTGCTAATACTCCTTTCATCCTGGAGAAATTTTGCCCGCATGTGTGATGACCCAGGGTGGGATACAAAACAAACACAGTCACAGAAAACAGGTGAAGCCCCTTTTATTCCTTCACTTTGCTTCCAGGCTCTGAATATCCTTGACGGAAGACAAAAAACTCCCACACAAACAGTTACAAGAAGAAGGGAAAAAGCAACACAAACCAGGCAGGATAAGGGCTGGAGGACGTCCACAGATAACACACACTGGAAAGGACATCAAACTCAGACAGGAGCCATAAACTAGAGATATTTCCATGCTTTGTTTTCAGCACTGGCCCATACGCAGGTCCATCCACTTATTCAGTTGTCATAGCTGCAGCCCATGAGGAGGATCAGGGCCCTCTCCTCCCAAGTAGACCACGTCTCTCCCTTATCTTCTCCTCCCTGGGTGCCCTAGGATGGGGAGGGGATGGGCCTGGGCCCTCCTCTGACTGCTCAGCCGGCCTCTGCCCTTCCCCAGCCTCCTCCACAACCTCTGGAGGCACACTTCCACTCCCTGTTGGCTGTTCCTCCTCTCCCTCAGAGCCAGCATGACGGTGTGGTTCAACAACAGCACACCAGCAGATGAGTTGGGACATAGTTTGGAGGGGCTTTTTCCCACAGGGCAAAGATAGTTATAAGTTGAAGACTACCTGCACTCAGAAACACTGGCAGAGAGCCCGCAGAGTAAATATTAAGACTATCCTATGATGTCCTGGCCTCTGTAGATCCAGCTATGGTAGTTAAAGGTTATGGTTTAGTCTCAATTCCATACTGCACTGAGTCAAAAAAGAAGGCTGTGAAAATATCTACAGACCCCTCACATCCTGGACAGAAATTGTTTCAACTCCTACCCTCAAAACGACACTATAGGGCACTGCACACCAAACAATTACTAGACATAAGGAGTTTTTTCCCGAACGCCATCACTCTGCTAAACAAATAATTCCCTCAACACTGTCAAACTATTTACCAAGACTATATTACTATTATTCTTCTCATCCTTCCTATTACCTATCTCCTTCCACTTATGACTATAATCTTGTTACTTGTATTTTTACGATTAATATTGTTTTATTTATTGTCCTAGTATGATTTTGATTGCTTATTTAGTATCCTATGACTATCACTAAGGGTTGTATCTTATAGTTCTTGATGAATGTATTTTTTCTTTTTATGTACACTGAGAGCATTTGCATCGAAGACAAATTCCTTGTGTGTCCAATCACACTTGGCCAATAAAGAATCCTATCCTATCCTATCCTATCCTATCCTATCCTATCCTATCCTATTCTATTCTACTACTCTACTCTACTCTACTCTACTCTACTCTACTCTACTCTACTCTACTCTACTCTATTCTTCATTCCAATATTCTATTCTAATTCTTATTCCTGGACTGCAACTCCCAGAATTCCCCAGCCAGTTCTGCTGAAGTCCCCCCATCTTAAAGTTGCCAAGGTCAATACATCCTGTTCTTCAGCACACATGATTGTCAATCCAAGAGAGACCCCTTACCAGGAATTTGACCCTCTGGATCTCCATCTCGTTCCAAAACTCTGAGACTCCCTGTTCCTCTTCTTTCTTCTCTGGCCGCTGGGCCATCTTCTTCTTTTTCTCCTCCTGGGCTGGTGGCGGTGATGGCGGCTCTTCCTCCTTGTGTTCTTTCTCTTTCTTCTCCTCTTCTTCCTTGGCAGCCTTCTCTCCGTTTTCCGCACTGGAAGGGCACAGAAACCGTGTTGCCAATTATCATCACTGGCCATCCTCCCAGACCCTGTGCCCAACCCCAAGAGTAGTTATGGCAGAAGTCTCCAAACTTGGCAACTTTAAGTTGTGGACTTCAACTCCATAATTCCTCAGCCAGCCATGCTGGAATTCTGGGAGTTGAAGTCTACAACTCTTAAAGTCACATGGCTGGGTGAGGAATTCTGGGAGTTGAAGTCTACAACTCTTAAAGTCGCCAACTTTGGAGACCCTGCCTTAGGCAATGAAAACTTCTGCCTTATTTTTTTTTTTTTTTTAGGGGGTTCTGATGAACTCGACAACCACAGATGGACCTCCAAACCACTCAACTCAGCTTTCTCTGGTTCTGCTGGTGGTTCCTCAATCTTCTCCAGCTCCGGATATAGTTCCTCCTCCCTTGCCTCTTCTTCCACCTGGAGAACCACAAGAGCAACCGTCAATGAATTGGATCCAAGAGAAAAAACAAAAGGGAGGGGCATGACTCAGAAAGGAAAATATTATGAGATTTCAAGAGGGTTATCTGTCAACTAAAAAATACTCCTTTGTTCTTTTTAGTTGCCAGCAGAAAGGGAGTGGGGGAAAGCAGTGCATTCCTTAAATGCCTCAGATAATTGCCTTGGCAGCCAAAGCTGTTGGCGCACAAAATTATTACCGGAGAGCATGATTGATGACTCTTGGCTATGGACGTGGATGAGTCTGCCTGGCGAGATGAGGTGGATCAGTTGCTTTCGTGGTGTGGAGACCATAACTTGGTCCTCAATACCAATAAGACCAAGGAGTTTATAGTGGACTATAGAAAGAATACATCAGACCTCCAGCCCTTGCTTATCAATGGAGACCAAGTGGAGCAAGTGGCCAGTTTTAAGTTTCTGGGTGTTACCCTAAAAGAAGATCTGACCTGGGGTGCCCACATTGGGGTCAAAAGGGCAAAGCAGAGATTATCCTACCTGAGACTTCTCAGAAAACAACACCTGAATGAAAAACTGCTGGTGACCTTCTATCGCTGCACCAGAGAGAGTATCTTAACTTACTGCACCTCAGTATGGTTTGCCAATTGCCCAGGGGCAGATAGGACAGCACTCCAGATGGGTTAATGTCATTGCCCAGAAGATCATTGGTTGCCCCCTCCCCTCTTTGGAAGAGCTTTATAGCTCCTGCTCCCTTAAGAAAATTCAAAACATCCTCAAAGATCCATCTCATCCTAGGAACCCCCCTTTTTTTTTTGAACTATTACCATCTGGCAGACGGTACAGAATAATAAAAACAAGGACAAACAGGCTGAAAAACAGCTTCTATCCTAGGGCAGTAGCTCTTTTGAATTCTACTGTATAGTGCGGTGTTGGAGGGTTTCGGTTCAATGTGTGGCGTGTGAAGGATGTATGTTTGTGTTTATTTTCATGGTCATGATGTGCACTGAAGATGGTGTTTGATTTCGTTGTATGAGGTGCAAGGACGATAAACTAAACAAAACTAAACAAAACTAAACTAAACTTTGGACCTTCCCAGCAACTCCCACCCCCTCAAGCCCCAATCATACCAATTTCCTCTTGAGGATGGGTGTCCCTTCAGGTGTGGGAGGTTCCACTGGGGTGGTGTCCCCCATATCTCCAAGCCCGCCAGGTGCATCAGAGGCCATGGAACGGAAATGCTCTTTCTTGGGATCCCCTCCAAAACCTTCTCCACCTTCACCTGAGGCATCCTCCTTGCCGGACTCTGCAATATTGATTTCTTCTCCTTCTTCCGTCACCTGCTCATCTTCATCAGAAGGAGCCACGTCTCCGTGGACCTCATCCTGAGTTGGATCAGGCATGCTGGCCAACAGTTCGGTCATGGTGAGCTTCTTGGCCTCCTCCACTAAGCCACCACCAAAGAGGGTGTTCCAGATGAGCAGGAAGAAGCACTTGAGGACACTATAGAAGAAGACAAGGATGCCCATTAAGATGGTGTAAAGGAAGGTGGCCACTCCCACGGCCATGTCCTTGACTGTCATCTTCTTGACTTTGCGGAACTGGCGACGGATGTTGCGATAGGTGAACATGCGGAAGAAATTCAAGATGCTCTCCAGGAAGTCGCTGAAGACCGAAGACGCCTCCGAAGGTGCCGACGCACTCTCGGCTTCCCCGCTTTCTGTGCTTTCTGCTTCTTCCTCCACCTCTTCCTGCGCCTCACCTTCCTCCTCTGAAATCTGGGAGGCGATCTGCATCTCAAAGATGGTGTCCTCACAGAAGTTGATGAAGAGCTCCATCTTCTCCGACTCGCCCCCTTCGTTGACCACATCGAAAATGAATTGTCTCTTGGATTCCTTGACCTGGGGCATCTCCCACTGGGTCTTATTGGTCTCGCTGATCTCAAAGTAGATGCGTTCAATGCGCTTACTGGCACCCATGATCTCAATGCGGCCCAGGTAGGGATTAAAGTAGTTGAGGATGCATTCGGCCAGTTCCAGGAAGGTTTTCAGGCGGACGTCATGAGGCATGTGCTCCGAGAGGTTCGTCAGCAGCACAGCAATGTTGAAGCCGATGTCTTTGGCGGGCTCCTGGAAGCGGTTGGCAAACTCCTCATAGTCTATCATCTCATTCTCATCAGCTTCCGAGCAGGAGAGAAGGAACTGGATCTCCGATGGTGTGTACTGCTTCTGACTGTCCATGGCCTTCTGGAAATCCTTCTTGGAGATGAGGCCCCGCGGATCGGTGATGTAATCGCGGAAGGCATCGGAGGCCACAATGTCCTTCAGTTTCAAGAACATGTCGAAGAATTTGAGGATCATCTCCACGTTGCTGGAGGACTCCACCAACATGTCCACCATCTGCCGAGCGATGGTGCCGTGCACCACATTTCCTGAGTAGATACACCAAGGATGCAAATTATACTTTGACAAAGGGGCTGAACGCGGAAGACAGACAAGAAAGTTATGCTGGCAGGGATATTTTGTTCCTCCATCAAGAGGCAGGATATGTAAGTCATATCCAGACATTTGGTAGACGACACAATTACACAAGGTCATAACTGTCCCAAAAGGGCCTTGTCAAAGGGCAACTGGACATTGTTTTTCCCTGAAGATATTTTGCTTCTCATCCAAGAAGCTTCTTCAGTTCTGAAAAACAAAGAAGCCCAATTTCCTTTTGAAAAAGCCCTTTTGGGACAACCATGACTTGAATGACTGGGAATCTCCTTAGACAATGTCATAATTGTGTCATTTAGTCTAGATATACCAAGAATACAGGTGATGGCAGTGCCCTGCCTTCCTCTTTGTTCCGTTCATATCTTTGCTCTGCCTTAGTAAATATATTTTTTTCCTACTCATTGCTTCAAGTTCTCCAACCTGGAAAAATAGGGCCAAGCGTGACCCAATTTGAACACTTGGTCTAAGAATGAAACTGTGCGACTCACATAACCAGAGAGCTAATTTGGCCTAGTGGTTAAGGCACCAGGCTAGAAAGCGAGAAATCATGAGTTCAAGTCCTACCTCAGCCATTGCCTAAGACAAGGGTCTCCAAATTTGGCAACTTTTAAGACTTTTGGGGTGACTTTGGGCCAATCCCGAGGAGACTGGGAGTTCTAGTCTCACCATAGCTATGAAAGCCATCGGGGTGACTTTGGGCCAATCACTTTTTTTCAGCCCAACCCACCTCACATAGTTGTGTCGTGGGGAAAATAGGAGGAGAAAAGTGTGTGTCAGCCTTGGAAGCCATTTTTTACTTGGAAGCTTCGTGGCTGACATATTCAGTGCCTGGGAATTTGGGAGAGGGGATTTCATAGTGAGGTAGAAGATTAGACACAACAACATTCCTTTCTCAGAGAGTCAAGGACATGTTGCCCTGCACCTGGAGGGGAGTGTCTGGAGGAAGGTCTCCTGTTGGGACGATAATTTGATTGGGCTATGTGACGAACTGATGAGTGCAGGGGATGGATCTTTGAATTTCTTTTGGAGAAGGGCAAACCCAGAACTCGCAGGTTTGGGTTTTCCCAGATGTGCCGATATGACAACTCTAATAAAATGAAACTTTGAAGAAATGCTTGTCTCGGAGTTGATTGATTTGGTGCCGGTTAGTTGGAAGGCTGACAGTGTGTTGGACATGTTCATGGTCGCACGTCAAGGACCAGCTATATCTAGCATTGGCCTTCAGATTTTTAGCCAGAGACCCAGTCAGAGTCCAGCTGGAGATGCTAGAAACTGAGCCTAAGAGCCTATAAGGCAGGAGGTTCTGCCCTTTAGAAGCCAACATGGAGTCCACAAATTCCTCCAGAAGGTTGCCAGGTGATCACCTTCCAGCAGAGAAAGCAGCATCACCACCATGTCCTTTTGAAGGTCCAACAGCTCCTTCAGAAGTGCAATTTGGCTGGAATCCTGGAACAAGAACAAGCAAGTGTCAGATACAGAATGCAATGAAACGGGACGTATTTCTCAGGTAGGGCCTGAGGCCTCTTTGAAACACACCTCCTCAAGGAGACCCCCCCGGGCCTTCTTCGCTTAACAATCCTTCACCCATCAATACTCTAATCTTCACCCACGCTCCAGTTGGCTTCCAGCCAGCCATCAAAACGCAATCACTGATAGGTGCGAAGGAGGAGGTTGTGTGAATCCATGGGTAAAGGTAGATTTACACAACCTGTGCTCTAAACCCCTCTGGGGTCCCACAGCACATGGACACTAAGTCTAGAGGGACATTTGGGATCAGAAGTCAGTTGAGATCATGGCTTTTCAACCGCAGCGACTTTAAGACGCGTGGACTACGTCTCCCAGAACCGCTGGCTGGGAATTCTGGGAAATGAAGTTCCACGCATCTTAAAATTTCTGAGGTTGAGAAACATTGCTTTAGATATGTCCAACCTGACCAGTTATGGTCCCCATGTGCTACACGTAGAAAAAAAAAACCCCAACTAGATGACCTTTCCCAAAGCCTCCCGTTCTCTTTGGAGGATGTCAACCAGGAACTAACCCCCCAAACACATATATAGAGTGCATTTCTTCGTTGGAATGAGTGGTGGCTTCCTTACCTCTGGGTAAGATTCGCTCCGAAATTGCTCCTCGTGGGCAGCGCAACAAAGAGATAGTTTGGTGAGTGAAAGAGATAATTCTGGAAAGATGCCTCCTCGCTGAAGTTGTCCCAGTGCCTATTCCCACCCTGTGAGGAAGCTCACATGGGGTTCTGTGCTGTGAGGAAGCTGACATGGGGTTCTCCAGGCCAACTTCTTCCATCCTTCTTTGACGATGACTTAGAGCAGAGGTCTCCAAAGTTGGCAATTTAAAGACTTGTGGATTTCAACTCCCAGAATTCTAGGAGTTGAAGTCCACAAGTCTTAAAGCTGCCAACTTTGAAGACCTCTGACTTAGAGATTGCTTCCCCAGTCCGACTCGTTCCCCAACTGTGCCCCCATCACCCCTGCAATCAAGCCCACTCAATCCATCTCGCTGTTAGTTGTCCTCTTCTTCTCCATCCTTCTACCCAATGCCTCCTCCCCCTCTATCCCTCCCGCTCACCCGCCAGCGCCTGCAAGGTTACCAAATGAGCTTGGGTGGGAAAATGAGCCAGCAAGCCCAAGCAATGGCCAAGCATGGAGCCTTCAACCACCTCCTGATAGATGGAAGGAGACGGATAAAGCGGAGAGGACACAGCAGAAAAGGGAAAGCTGGATGAGGAACAAAAAGAAGCCACTGCAAAATGGAACCAGATCAAACATGCTATTCCTCCATGTTCAAGTTAACGGAGCAGGAGGCATCTGGCAGTTCAACGGAAGGCAAAATTTGTAGGTCAGGATTGAACTGGGGTTGGGGTGCTCTCTGGGCTTGGTGGGTTTTCTTGCAGATGTTTCATGACCCAACTAGACCCAACTCATGATCAGTGCTAGAAAGGAGGAGGGGGAAGAAGAGTGGGAATGTGGGGTCCTTGGTGCTCTCTGAGCTTGGTTGTTTCCTTGCAGACATTTCATGACCCAACTAGGGAACATCATCAGGGCTAAAAGTGGCTTGTCCTATCCATGTAGGTGGGGGTGTACTTGGTGGCTCCCTGATTAGGACGTTGTTTACTGTTTGCTTGTCTGTGTTGATAGTTCCTGCTACCAAGTTCCTTTACTCCTGTCAAGGAACTACCGAGAGAGCAAACTCCACTCCCTGCTAGCACTGATGACATTATCTAGTTGGGTCATGAAATGTCTGCAAGTAAACAACCAAGCTCAGAGAGCACCAGGGACCCCACTGTTAAGACTTTAAGAGGGGTGGGATAAAAAGTAAAGGCTGCCTTGGGCTGACCTTGACCCCGAGTAACCATATAGACAACAGCTCTAGGACATTTCCTCTTCAATATACCAATTCAGCTCACAGACCTGGGATTTACTTACTAGTTTACAAGCTAGTGCCAATTACATTTAAGTTCTGGGGAGATCAGCCAATGCTGATATATACAGATCAGCGTTTTTCAAACTTGGCAACCTCTGCATTTATAGACAAAAGCAGAAAATGAAGAGCCACAAATGTGTGGCCATAAAAAAAAAAAAATTGGGTCGAGCTACGCTTTGGGCTGACTGCAGAGGCCCAACCCAACCGGTTCTGGTAACTACGAAACCTTGAACTAAAAAAACCAGCACCTCCCCAAGACAAAATGATGCAGAAGCCTGCCGGGTTCTACAGGCTGCAAAACTCAGCTTTGGATGTGCCTGGATTATAAAGGATTATTTTTGCTTCCCGTAAACTACAATCTGTCTGTCGGGTCTGTGCATGCGACGTTTCAACCCGAATGGAGCTGGAAGGGAGCTTGGAGGTCTTCTAGTCCAACCCCCTGCTCAAGCATTATTCCATGATACCATTTCAGACAAGTGACTGGCCAATCTCTTCTTTAAAAACAAAACAAAACCTTCAGGGATGAAGCACCTATAAACTTCTGGAGGCAAGCTGTTCCAATGGTTAATTGTCCTCCCTGTTAGGAAGTTTCTCCTTAATTCCAGGTTGCTCCTTTCCTTGATGAATTTCCACCCGTTGCTTCTTGTCCTGCCCTCAGGGGCTTTGGAAAATAGGTTGACCCCCTCTTCTCTGTGGCAGCCCCTCAAATACTGGAAGACTGCTGTCATCACCCCATAGTCCTTCTTTTCTCTTTCTAAAGTCACTTAGGACCATTTAAATCTAGTCCTGGTCAACAGGATTGGCCACGAGGGCAAAATGGCCTCTTTTTCCTTTCTTTTGGCAGTAAGCTCTGCTAGCTAGCCTGGGGGTCCTGATGTGGGGGGGATGATGGGTGTCATTCTGGAAGTGGCTAATGGATAAGATAACTCCCCACTTCCTCCCCGTGTGCACTGGGCTCCCTTCCTCTCCAAGTCGGTCAATGTAATTTAAACTGAATGTTAAATGGAACGTCTCTATTGATAAATTTTACCTCACATTTTTATTGCATGATTATTAAGGCCTAGAAGGGACGCCCGGGGGTGGGTGGGTGGGATTCTATCAGTTTGGACCGATTCGGACCAGTTCGGGCAAACCGAATGTTAGTTACAGCTGCTTCGCCGAACCAGTATTTCGACCGACCGGCTGGACCCACCACTCCCCCCCCCTCCACTCCCAGGAGTCTCCACGCGGAGGGGGGAAAAAACGGGCCTTCTGGAAGTTCGGAAACGGACCTGTTTCCAGCTTCCGGAGGGCTTCCAGAGCCCGGGGAAGGCCATTTTTGCCCTCCCAGAGGCCCGGGGGAGGACTCTGGACCCTTGGGAGGGCAAAAAATGGCCTTCCTGGAAAAACCGGAAGTAGCAAAACGGGCCTATTTCCAGCTTCCGGTGGGCCTCCAGAGGCTGCGGGAGGCCGTTTTCGCCCTCCTAGAGGCCCGGGGAGGCCTCTGGATCCTTGGGAGGGTGAAAACGGGCCTCCCCGGCTCTGGAGCCCCACCGGAAGGCGGAAACAGGAAGTTCCAGTAGGCCCCCGCCTACCCAGCAACCGGGCAGCAAACTGGCTGCTGGGGTTTTTGACCTGAGGATGCCGTATAAGCTTAATCGATCGATGGATGGGTCCGGCCCAGTGAAAGGAAAGGGAGAGTAAAGGGGAGGGAGGGAGGGGGGGATGGAAGGGAAGCATGGGAACTGGGAGGTTCAGCCAAAGGGGTGGGATGGAGGGACGCAGACCACAGAGAAGGTTCTTACGCCATTTCGAAGCTCTGGCGTCGTCTGTTACACATTGGGAAAAAAAAGTATTATTCAGAAGGGTTTCTCAGAGAGACTTATTTCTTTTGTATTCTGCTAGGTTTTGGTTCCTGGCAGTATGGTCAGCCTGCCCTCAAAACAGCTCTGGTAGGGCGGGAACCACCATTTCAAACTCAATTTATTTTTTTTAATGCAAAGCATTTTGCACACCACCACACTATCAATAAAGGAGAATATTTGGAGCTTGGGGTTGAAATGAAGGGTCCTTGGTGCTCTCTGAGCTTGGTTGTTTCCTTGCAGGCATTTCATGACCCAACTAGGGAACATCATCAGTGGTAGAAGAGAGTGGCGATTGCTCTTATTTTTATATCCTGGTGGCTTTTCCTGTCAAGTGTTGGTGGAAATAGCCTTGGAGTCTCTTTGGTTGAGCATTTTACTGCTAGGTTGTTTGTCAGTTCCTCCATTGGGGTCTTCTTTACTTCTTGAATATTGGTCTGATATTAATCTTGGAGGTCATCTATACCGGGGTCTTCAACCTTGGCAAGTTTAAGACTTGTGAACTTCAACTCCCAGAATTCCTCCTCCAGTCATGTTAGCTCAGGAATTCTGGGAGTTGAAGTCCACACGTCTTAAACTTGCCAAGGTTGGAGACCCTTGATCCATGCTCATCTGGGTGCTAATTGCTGGCAGGGAGATGTTTGGGTCAACCAGAGAGTCTCTGAGACCATCCTCACCAACACCGACGGAGGAAGCCATTAGGATATAAACTGAGTGCAAATCCCACTCCTTACCAGCACTGATGATGTTACCTACTTGGGTAATGAAACGTCTGCAAGAAAACAGCCAAGCTCAGAGAGCACTCAGGGATCCTTCACACCATTATGGATAAGCCAGCTGACCACTAGTTTCAGGCTGCAGAAGGGCAGGGGCTGTTAACAATGGCTGGACTTCAAGCTCTGAAACCCGAGAGTCGACTGCTATCCCAAATGATGTGACAAGTATCAATGCTTTCTTTCTTTTCTTGCTAGATAATTAGTCAACAACCGGAGATCAGAGCTACAGGTTTGGAGGGAAAAGATATTGGTTGCTAGCAGGCAAAAATCTGCCTTTGGGTTTAAAAGATTGAAAGGTATTTCTTTTCTTAGGCAAGGTAGTCTCTTCTAGAGCTCAAACCAAGAACCCTTCCGTCTTCTCCCTCTCTTCATTTTCTCTTTACCTGAGCCAGTTTCATCATCATGTGAGCAAAGACGTGGAGGAAACCAATGACTGCGTCCCACAGTCTGCTGTGTGCTAAACTCTGCTGGTTCCCAGTGCAAGGTCCCTGAGAAGACAAGGTGATAATGAGGATGATAATGAGGATGATGATGATGATGATGATAATAATAATAATAATAATAATAATAAGGACAACAAGTTGAATACCCTGATTCTAAAAAAACCCACGCTACTTGGAATAGCTTATATCCTCTGACGCTACCTGAACAGTTCCTACGTCCTTGGTTAGGACTCGAGCTGTTGAGCTACCAACCAGCCCCAAAGGCTGTGAATCTCACTAAAGATTAACCAAAAACAACAAAAACAAAAACAACAAGCAACAACAACAACAACAATAATAATAATAATAATAATAATAATAATAATAATAATAATAATAATAATAATACATTTTAAGAAGAAGATACTTAGTTAATACCTAGGATGCTGGCAGCAACCCATATCAACCATCAGCACCAGTCAATGACATTTGTGACACATTTTTAAATGTTCAGTTGACGGAGTTTCATGTTTCATTAATAAAAGTGGATAATAATCCAAAGTGGGGCACATTTCATATTAACCGCATGCAGAAGGAAGACCGAGATGAGTCTGACAAGGGCATTCAGACCAACCCTAAATGACAAAGGTTCCCCCCGCCCCCCCGAGCTGATCTCGCAAGGTTGAGGCACATAAGCCGGTCATGAACTCATGGTTTCCTTATTGGAGGTTCACATCCTCGGGGGGGGTGGGGGGGTATTAAAAGAACCCCAAGGCCAAGGTGCAACACCTTCTGGAGATGGGTCTCTCCATGTGGAACTTCCCCATCTCCAAAGCCATACCTGGATGTATTCCGTGAGGCTGTTGAAGACCTGCTTGGCTACGGACATCGCTTTGGAGAAGTTGCGTTTGCCCTGATCGTCGATTACGTCCTTGCCTGAATAATACCAGTAAAAGTCACTGATGGACTCCTGGATATTTGGAAGAGGAGGAAGAGGACATAAGAGAAGGAAAAGAACATCTTGTGAAAGTCCAACAGCCACAGAATAATTCTTCTAAACTATTGCTGTGGATGCAGCAGTTATTCCTGAATAACAGAGTTGGAAGGGACCTTGGAAGTCTTCTAGTCTGACTTCCTCAGACTCCAACTGGCCCATGCTCCTCCCCAACCTCCTCACTGTCCGATTCTGCTGCCAGCTAGCTCTATGGGCCACAACACTTCCATCCGTTGCTTCTTATCTTGCCTTCTGGTGCTTTGGAGAATAGTTTGACCCCTTCCTCTTTGGGGTAGCCCTTCAGATATTGGAAGACCGCTATCATGTCACCCCTTAGTCCTTCTTTTCATTAAATGAGCCGAAACCGTGCTTGTTCCCTTGGACACCCTTAGCTGGGAGGTCTCTATTCTCACCTGAAGTCGCAGAAGGTAGTCAACGGTGCAGATTATGATGTTGATAGTGGTGGTGTTGCCAGTCTGGGTCCGCAGATAATTCTGGAAATCTGTCAGGGAAGACAGTGAATGAGAATTCAACCTCAGCCCCCTTCTTGGGTCCACCAAAACAAATAACCTGGGTCCACGTTGTAATAAATAACAGTCACATTCGTATTGGGAGTGACAGCATTCCCAATGAGACATCATATAAAAATTGTATCATTGGTCAGCATCGCCTCATCTAAGGATGCAGAAAACTACATAGAGTTGGGTATGTGTGAACATCAGAGGAACGCTGTCCTGGAGAACATGGAAACTTGAGCCCATCAACCCTCCTAGATTTTACTAGCTGGTTAGTAGGACCTCCATGGACCTTCTCCAATAGCAACCATTTTTTTTTTTTGACTGGACATTCAACCATTCCAAACATTTTGAGGACATCATAATAGAATAACAGAGAGTGGTGCGGTGGCCTAGAGGTGGAGCTCTCGCCTCACAATCAGGATGCTGTGAGTTCAATCCTAGGTAGAGGCAGATATTTCTCTCTCTGGGCACACTGAGAATAGATCTGCTGAACAAAACTCCGCACTGGCGACAGGAAGGGCATCCGGCCAATAAAACACTTTGCTAGCTCCATTCAGTTGCCCAGGCTCCACCCAGCAAGGGATTATGGGGTCGTTAAAAGATGATGGTGACGATGATGATAATGGAATAACAGAATTGGAAGGGACTTTCCAGGTAGGAACCCTACACCATTTCACACGAACAGTTGTCCAATCTCTTCTTAAAAACTTCCAGTGTTGGAGTATTCACAACTTCTGGAGGCAATTTATTTATTTTATCTATCAGGAAACTTCTCCTTAGTTCTAGGTTGGCTCTCTCCTTGATTAGTTTCGATCCGTTGCTTCTTGTCCTGCCTTCAGGTGCTTTAGAGCAGTAAGCTGACCCCCTCTCCGCCATAAAGGGGGTTGCATCTTCATATGTTTATTCAGCTGTTCCTATTTCTGTCTCTCCCCGCCTTCCTTTGTTCAACAAGTTCCACTTACCATTGTTGTGGCCTTCACAAAGGAGTTGCAGGAACCGAAAGAGGTCCTGGGTGAACAGGTCGTCGGCCATCACCTTCTCTCCTAGAGCAGGGAAGGGGTGGAGGGAAAAGACAGAACTGGCTAACATTAGCAGGCGCAACGTAGCAAGGAGGAGCGGAGAGAAGGAACGGGGATGAGCTGAGGGTAGGCAGGGAGCGATGCAGTTAGTAGAAGCTGGAACTTCTCCGATGCTGGGCGCAAGCTAGTCTGGGCAAGGCAATCCGCAAGGCAAAAATACGCTGCACACTGGGTGAAAAACGCAACCCTGCAGGACTCACTGAGGCCGAATTCTCCTGGAGGCTGAAAAAATTATAAAAATAAGGGCTTGGGGACCACAGTTACCCGTTGCAAACAGTAGCCCCCTAGGTAAAAACTGGCAGAATTTTAGATGCTCTTAATGACATTGCCAAATCAATGCTACAATGAAAGACGTCAAGGTATCCTTGATTTGCACTTAAAAGTCTGTGATACCCTTTGTAAAGTGCCAATAAAGGAGAATATTTGTAGCTCAGGGTTGAAATGAGGGGTCCTTGGTGCCTTCTGAGCTTGGTTGTTTTCTTGCAGACCTTTTATGACCCAGCTAGGGAACATAATCAGTGCTAGTAGTAGCAGCAGCAGCAGTAGATATTTAAATATAGCAACTGGAACAGAGGGGTTGTGCAGTGAGCCAGAACACACAGTTCTATTGGTTGAAGAGGGCTGGCTCCTGCATGAGGCAATCTGCACGGTGATTGGTTGCTGTGAGTGTGGAGAGGGAGTTTCCCTTTTTTCCCGCCCTTTTCTTCTGTGGGCCCTGTTTGTTCTGTGATTTACCTCACAATGCTCCCGTTTGCCTGACTATCTAGTTTGCTGGATACATAGTTGTAAAATACATTTATTTGTATAAAACTACAAGTTCGTGTCAGTGTCTCTGACTCCATTTGGACACTTGCTGCACAAATTCCCTGATAGGGCTGCTCTTTGAAAAGTACCAATAAAGGAGAATATTTGTAGCTGAGGGCTGAATGGAGGGGTCCTTGGTGCTCTGAGCTTGGTTGTTTTCTTGGAGACGGTTCATGACCCAAACTAGGTAACATCATCAATGCTAGTAGAAGTAGCAGTAGGCTACCAGCACTGATGATGTTACCTAGTTTGGCTCATGAAACGTCTGCAAGAAAACAACCAAGCTCAGAGAGCACCAAGGGGCCTCTTTTTGAAAAGCCGCAGAAGAGAACGGTTGAAGAGCAAATCAGTGAAGAATTAGTTCAAAAGCTCCTTCTTCCATTTGTGAGGGCTTCAGTATCTTAATATATGCACAACAGTGTTGTGGCCACCTGCCCCTCCAGCAGCTGAGGGGGTGACATGGGAGTCAGGGTCAGCATCAAGGCAACCTGAGAGCTTCGAGTGGGAAGAGGGAATGGAGCTGGCAGAGAGAGAGAGACTGAGGTGGACCCTGGGCAGTCCTCAGATGAAGAGTCAACAGCCCCAGGTCCGGAGATGGCTGATGAGGAAGAGGAGGAACAGCTTGGATCCAGTGCCTGACGCACGGATACGCAGAAGGCAGAGGAGAGGAGAGCAGTGGAAATTTATGGGCCGGTCCTTGTGAAGGAAGAGCCACCACTGCTCGCGAAGCCCCATCCTAGCTCTGAGGATAAAAGGCAGCCGGTGGAGATGAATAGTTGTGGCAGACAACGATTCATTTCCCTACTGGACAGACTTGTTAGCCTGCAGTGAGAGAGAAACTTTTCGCCGGGGCTGCCGCTGCTCCTAATAAAGGAATCATTGATTTAACTTCAGAGGGTTTGGGGAGCTGGGTCAGAACAACTGGCCTCTAACGGGCACTAAAGCTGAGGGGTTCTAAGCCCAGATTTAGTGCCTGTCAATCTCAAATGATTATTTTCAGAGCAAAAGAATATTTAATTCAGAAAATAGGACCGGGTCTCAGGGAATCGAGCCGAAGTGAGAGCTGCAGTAGTTGACTCGGGGGGGAGGTTAGTAGAATCAGGGTTCACATGCATCTGGTTAGTGGATGGCTTGACTCCATCGTAAAGGAAGGCAGGAAGGTGCACAAAATTCTGCTGAAGGAAAACAACACCTGTGACATCGCAGCCACAGCTCAATGTCAACAGATCGGCCGAATGTTTCCATCACTCCTGATGGAATTTCAACCTTGGGAGGGGAGGAATGAGAGGCGTTATGGTGGGAGAGCAGAGAGGAGGGCGGGAGAACCGCATAGAGTTCGGATAAACCACGGTTGACGTGCTTCTGCTCGCTTGCCATTATGTTTGGTGGCTGAGGACGGTCTTTGCCGTGTCATTCAGGGGAACGGCCCTTTTCGTGGCTAACTGAGACACACAACACAGGAAGGGAGGATCAGTGTAGGACGAAGGAAATGCAAGCAAAGAAAATCCAGCATGACAAGACAGCGGTGGAAGGAGATAGAGATCGATACGGATCAGGAAGAAAACAAGAATTAAGATACCCAGGAACCAGCCCTGTCCCGTGAAGGTTAATAGAATTAGTGGTAGAAGAAGGTCCATCATCCGTTCTGTGGCCTTGGTCATTAATGAAGATATGAATCCAACTTTAGCATGAGGAGGGCAAGGACTGGCAGCCTGCCTGCCCTCCCCATTCACATGAAGGCAATTTTCTTCCTTCGGTGGGATTCATATGTCCCAACTGGCATCAATGACTGATCCCTTTTCCACTGTTGGTGAAGTTGCCTTCGCTGTCTCCAGGATGAACACAGGTCATCCCTTCCCCACGAGAACTGCCACCTTCCCTTCAAAACTGGGGACAGGTAATCCTCGACGTACGACCACAACGGAGCCCCAAAATTTCTCTTGTTAAGCCAGACAGTTGTTAAGCGAGGTTTACCCCATTTTACTTGCCACAGTTGTCGGGTGAACCACGGCGGCTGTTAAATGAATCTGGCTTCCCCATTGACTTGGCTTGTCATGTGATTCCTGGGGCTTATCACGTAACCCCCAGGGACGCTGCAACCGTCATCAATATGAACCAGTTGCCTAGCGTCCGAATTTTGATCACGTGACTGTGGAGATGCTGCCGCAGTCGTAAGTGTGAAAAACGGTCACAGGTCAACTTTTTTTCAGTTCTGTTGTGACTTCGAACAGCCACTAAACGAACAGTTGTAAGTTGAGAACTACCTGTACAGTTGTAGATGGAAGCTGCTCCGAGTTACCTCATTAAATATGACTTTATCTGAAGGCAATTTGAATCAGAAAACCCCCAGGCCATTCAAAAACCCAACTGAATAAAATCTGAGAAAGCAAAGGTGCTAAGCAGGACAACATGGTTACAACATGGTTAGAAAGACAGGACAGCTACAACTGCAAGAATACAAATACTCAAATCTGGAGACCCCAAGATGTGGCTCTTCAAAATTGTCCTCTTAATTGTAATTTCTAACAAAAGGGGAGCACCATAAATTACTTGGTATGCATTGCATTAATTTAACTTGAATTAAATTGGAATGAAATTATTTTTTTTAAATCCAGACCTCATTATTATTATTATTCTTTGGTCCTACCTGAAAACACTGCACATTCCTGTCTAAAAGCACAAAACACAGGAGGTTTACGAGGGGTGAATGTAATCTACGGATATGGCTCTTGTGCTAAGGTGAGTTACTACAAGGAAGGCCATAATGTGGTTGCTATAAGGTTACTATAGTAGAAGAACATTTAGTACAGAGAGAGAGAGAGAGACAGAAAGGTTATATCAATTACTAGAACAAGCGCTATTATGAGAGCTTCTTAGAAATATGTTACTGTAATATTAGAAGACCACTTGCAAGAACAATACTGGATAGTGGTATAATAATATAGACTTTCCTGCATTAAACCAGGATTTTAATAAGAATACGGTTACCTAAAGGATAATGCAATTTCAGATGCCAAAAATGTCCCTTATCTCAATTTCTACAGATTTACTATAATGTTACTCCTGCCAATTGCCAAGGGTCCAAATATTGATCACACGACTGCTAGGATTGTGCCGATGGTCGTTAAATTTAAGGACCGTTGATAATTCCCATTTTTTCAAAGCTGTTGTAAATCCAGTCACTAAAGTCAAGGGCTTATGTACAGTATACAACATTTCTTAAGAGAGGGACAAAGTTTATCTACAGGGCTGAGGCCCAAGAAAGCGTAGTAAATATACTAGTTTGCAACTTTTCTACTTGCTTAACCCACCTGTCCTGCAAATACACAGACACACTCCTTTTCAAAACACAAAACATTAGAAAATATCTACACAGGTACTGAAGACATAGGATTCAACAGCTGCACTGTTACAAAGCACTTATGCCACCAACACAGCCACACAATTGTGCAGCTTGCACCCTCCTTTGTCACCAGTCTAAGCTGGGACAACACTGCCGGTAGGCAACAAATAAGTCTGTTATGAACAAAATGGCGGGGCAACATTGCTGTGAACAAAATGGCGGGAAAATGCAGGCACGGAGGCAACAAAATGTGCTACACTGAAGACTTCTGAAAATGGGACGAAGAAGAAAAGGACAGGTGGGTGGGTGAAGAATTGAGGTCTGCATCCAAAGTAGGCAGGGGCATCGCTTACAAGAAGACAATGTGCAGAATGCCAATTTGAATTTTTTGGGGAGGGAAGGTAGAATGTGGTACTGGGGGAAAATTCATCAACTAAAGGACATGCACTAAATAGAGTTCAAGACACTTTCCTGCCCCCTCTGGAGACTGATCAGAACCCCCTCCAACAGTTCAGGGTTAGACACGGGTGGAATGGGTTGCATGTTGCATCACTGTTTGGTTTGGTGGCTGCAGTGCCTCAGATAGAAAGTCCCTACAGAGAGTGGTGAGGACAACCAAGATTATTATATTATATAGGAAGCTCGCTTCCCGTAATTCAGGATACTGCTTATAAGTGCTATGTGCTTAGAGCTCAAAGCATTGTTGGAGATCCCACACACCCACTTTACAGTCTGTTTCTGTTGCTTCCCTCTGGGAGGAGGTTTTGAAGTATTTCTAGCAGGACTTCCAGATTCTGTAACAGAATTGTTCCCTAGGCCATCCGTCTGGTAAACTCGCAAGATTTGTTTTTCTCACCATGTACATATGAACTAGACTGTGTTGTTTCTATGGGTTATATAATATATGTGGGTATATGTATAATTTTGTATTTTTTTTATTTATTATCCTGTCATGTTTATGTAGTGCATATTGGAAGTGGTGATCCTTTGAGAGGTGTATACAACAAAATTTAATTTCAGTGTATACCAATTAGTATACATAATGACAATAAAGTTATTCTATTTATCTTTCTATGTTTTTTTCAGCCAGGTCCTGGCTGATCATGATGCCTTCACTCAAAAGCAAGTTGCTTCCCTAACATGGAAGATTGTTGGATTCTTCTCATTGTCAGGGAAGAACCCAACCGTCTTCCATGGTGGGGAAGCTACCCCATCGTGAACTTTGAACTTCAGTGGAATCCCAGGAAACACCAAACTGCAGGGGTTTCTCCAACTAGGGTTGAAACCTAGCTTGGCTGCTGGTCTTCCGAGTTGACTATCCAAAACTGCTCCTTTCTTAGGCCTTGAATGAGAAAACTAGCCATCCTGTCCATGAATCAAGGCCCAGTTTCCAAAGAACAGACCAACCTAGCTAGTCAGCCCACCTCCAACTGAGAAGCACAGATGGTTCAACCGTGGAGGGATCTATCTACCATTATCCTTGACAGGACCAGAGGTTATAACCTCCTGTCTGCTTCAGTTGAGATTCCAGGCAAAGCCCAGATTCTCAGTTGAGGTAATTTGGGGATTTGATCACCAATATCAAGTCCGGTCTGAAGACTGTAGAGTTGGAGCTGTCTAGAACTTTCAGATTCCTAAGGACATGTGGCTGTAGACGACCCAACCATTCCCAACACAAACTTGAGCACACTTCATCGAAGTTCTTTCTGAGAATCCCCATCGCGACATTCATCTTGCTCCTCAAACTTGGCTACGTTAAGGCTTGTGGACTTCAACTCCCAGAATTCTCCAGCCAGCCAGGCTGGCTGGGGAATTCTGGGAGTTTGAAGTCCATGAGTCTTAAAGTAGCCAAGTTTGCAGTTCCCTGATCTAGTAGTTCCAAAATGCAGGGCCTTCTGATGGTCCTTCCGTTTGCAGCCCCTAGTTGGTTAGACACCCGTGGTGAATTCCTTCGGGGGTTCTAGGATCCTAGATTCTAAACCAGGGTTGGGAGGAAATGGGAGGAAGGGGGGTTCTGATCAGTTTCTTTCTTTCTTTCTAGCTTTCAATCTCTCGGGTTAGAAAAGGGCAATTAAAATGAAAAGAAAAAGAAAAGAAGCCGAGAAACTGACCATCAAAGGAAAAAAAAACACCACAATTTCACAAAAAGCAAAAGAGATTATTTACCATTTTCACGACTGATGACTGGGGGAGGGGGCAGCGGTCACACCAGGAGAGGGGAGGGGAGGGGAAGGGAGAGAAGGAGGAAGGAGGAGAGAGGAGGTGAGTCCCAGAAGGAAAAGGAGACCATTATAAACCAGAGAGAGGGAGCAAAATAAAATCAAAATAGATTAAAATGCCGTTTAACGTGGAACAGAGAACGGATGAGACCAGAAAACCTGGAGTGGAGGAAGGGAAATAAGGATGGGGAAAATCCATTATTGGTTTTAGGGATCTCAATTAATCCGCGCCTTATCAGAAGGAAGCAGTGAACACAAAGAGGATATGCAGAGGACTGGAGGAAGAGGAGGGAGAGGATGAACACTGGGCAGGCTTGGGAAAGAAGCCAGTGTCCATCTTGGGGGGGAAAAAAACCTCTTTTGCATCCGTCCCCAGAGATGCAAACTCTGCCCCCCTCCTTCAAAACAACGCTGAGCCTGCTCCACATCCTGCCCAGGAAGATGTTTTCCAGCAAACATAAACCAGGAGATGATGCATCACATGCAAAGCTTCCTGGCCTTCCCCTGCTGAATATTTTTGGGCCATGGGGGCCTCCCCTCCCCAAAATCTGGTGGCCAAACTCAACTTTGGGAGGTTTGGAAGGAGGGTAGGGTGCTGCCTCCCGCCTGCCTCAGGAGGCAGAAGAGCCGAGACGAACAGGATGAGCTTTGTTCTTGGTCGATTTGCTGGAGCACTTCAACCAGGGTAGAAGGACTTACTTGTTCCGTCTTCTGTTACCATCCCAAGTCCTTCAGCCTTGTTTTGCCTCTCAAAGGCGTTGAGGTCCAGCACGCTGCAAATGAAGGGGAGGTACGGAACAGGAGGTGAGGACACAGTAGAATAGCAGTTGCAGGACCAATAAACACTGGGGTAGCAGCTTCCCAGGATGACGGTTATAATATTGTTCTGACCCACGCTCTTTTCCAACAAATCAAACACCATCCAAAGGGAACAGAAACCTTGTAATGCTTTTGCAAAACAATTAGCTGTGATAAGCACAAGCCTTGCCAAACTGTACGAGACTTGCCCAAAGATAACAGACAAGAAATAATTTGCAATACAAGAATCTTCAAATACAAACTCAGGATACTGGAATGTCCACAAGGCTGGGGTTTCAAAACGTCTTTGCCTTCTGCAAAGTATGTTCCTTTCACAGCTGGCTTTTATCTTCTTGAAGGAGGGGCCATTACCTTGCAGCCTTACTCCCGAGTCACCCGTGCATTGTAACCACAACAAACACTGACCTAGTTTAACTTCTACTGAATTTCTCTGGACCAAGACAGATCCAACAAGAAAGCTTCCTTACTATGTGTTACCTCATTCACAAATAATCTTATTCTTTTTGTGTCTTAGGACTCCATCTTGAGCAGCAGCAGGCAAAACAACTGCTTGGCCAACAGATGCCCTAGTGATGTTACCTCTTGATCTGAGTCACCATCTTAATTTCCTGTGATGCCCCAACTTAGCTTTAAAGCTTTGTGGGAAATTAAATATCAGGCATACACAGCAGTCCCACAGATGGAAAAGGTGGCTTATAGGAAGTCATCCTCAAATCTGGAGTCCCCATAGTCCTTCCCAAATTGCTTTTATGGAGCTCCAAGCTTTAGTCCACCACATCTTCTTGGAGTGCATCTCTCATTTCTTCCCATCTCTCTCCAGGAGATACTCATGGTGACCTCAACATTCTTGGCATTTCCCTGTCCCCAGAGAGGACCCATCAGTGAAGTCGAAGTCTTTCAGAGCCTTCCCTTTTAACCAGAAGCATGGGAAAGAGACATGGACTGAAATTTGCAAGTTTATAATTCCACAAATAGATCTTATCCAGTCGGTAGATCTTGCTGAATCTAGAAGACTTCAAGCGCCAGACCGTGGACAAGAAGATAATGAGAAGTATTGAAACCAAAGAAAAAAGTAGAAGATACCACTACGTACCTGCAGGTCTGCATTAGTGCCTGGACACTCTGGAAGAATCCCACCTCACGTTTCTCCTTCAGATAATCCAGCATTTTCTGAAGAAAGAGAGAGAGTCAACATTTGGAAAGGACCAGAGAACCTAATGTTTAGCTTTTGGCGAATCATACAACATAACACTGCAGGTTCCTATCTTCATAGATCATTGTTCTTCACACCTACAGATCTGAAGGTCTAATCTACAGAAGGACCGTACTATAGATGGAAGGAGAACCACATCATCCTCCATTGCACGGACTTAGTCAGAGCCTTCCAGTCCCCTCGTGAGGGAATCTGGTGGTGTACCTTCTCCCAACCCTGAAAACCAGATGCTTCAAAGGGGACTATCATGTGGTGAGACAGAAAGGCCCCGAGTCCTTCCATTTATTCAAGAGCTGCTGGTCCAGTTCTACAGACAAATGATTGAGTCTGTCATCTGCAAACTGTCTGGTTTGGTTCTGCAACCCAACAAGACAGACACAGACTGCAGAAAAAACAATGGCTACCAACCTGCCTTCCATGGAGGACCTGTATAATACTGCACAAGTCAAAAAGAGGGCTGTGAAAATCTCTACAGACCCCTCACATCCCGGACATAAATTGTTTCAACTTCTACCCTCAAAATGACGCTATAGAGCCCTGCACACCAGAACGAGACACAAGGACAGATTTTTCCCCAAACACCATCACTCTGCTAAACAAATAATTCCCTCAAAACTGTCCAACTATTTACTAAGTCTGCACTACTATTACTATTAATCTTCTCATCACTCCTTATCACCCATCCCCTCCCACTTGTGACTGTATGACTGTAACTTTCTCGCTTGTATCCTTACGATTTATATGGACTGTTTCCAAGTATGATTGGATTGCTTATTGTACCCTGTGACTATTATTAAATGTTGTACCTGATGATTCTTGACTCTTGACAAATGTATCTTTTCTTTTATGTACACTGAGAGCATTTGCACCAAGACAAATTCCTTGTGTGTCCAATCACACTTGGCCAATAAAGAATTCTATTCTATTCTATTCTATTCTATTCTATTCTATTCTATTCTATTCTATTCTATTCTATCTTCAAAGTTGGCAAGTTTAAGACTTGTGGACTTCAACTCCCAGAATTCCTAACATGACCGGAGGAGGAATTCTGGGAGTTGAAGTCCACAAGTCTTAAATCTGTCAAGTTTGAGGACTCCTGAGTTAATTCTACAATTCCATTTATGCTTTGGAGGAAGGTCCATGGTAGATATCCAAAATGAACATCCATTTGATCTGTAGCTTGCTCTCACTCTTCTTTTAAAGATGTCTCCCACCCACCAGCTGTTCTCCAGAATGCTTTCCACTGAATCACTGTTCTCCAACTCTGCCCACCACTTCCCCCTCTCTGTCCCAATTTTATACTCCATCCATTCTTTTAACCTTGGAGTAAACTATTTCTCAGTCTCCAAGAATTAGCAAAAGGAAGAACCTGCCCAAAATCCTGGCCTCCTTCTTCTTACCTGCTGTACATCCTCATTGCCACCATTTAGGATGGAGATGCCCAATTTCAGAGTAGAGGAAACCATGGCCCCAGGCTCCCCTGTCAAGGCAGAAAACCAAATTATTTCATGACATCTCTTGTCTTGGAACACAGTGACTTTCTTCTCCAAAACCAAATAAGAAGGGATCTTAGACCCTGAATGATATAGGAGAAGCCTGAGGGCGGAATCAAGAGAGGAACCAGCCTGGAATCCTTATGTTCCCACAGACGTTCTAAGTCTGGTCCATTTTGAATTCCATTAACTTTTACTTAGCAGCAATTTACTGCTGACCATTTTGATTAGATTCTTGTATACAGGCACGAGTAATAAATCATCTTAACTGGAACATAATTTGTTGTTTCGATTCCTTACACCTGACTACTGGCTCTTGAAATGCTGTGCAAAGCTAAAGCACTATAACAGTGATGCCGAACCTTTTTGTTGTGGTGTGCCGAAAGCGCGTATGCGTCAGCCCCCCACAATGCAATGCGCCCTGCCCCCCTGTGCATGTGCGCACAACACCTCTGCCTCACCCCCTTACCTGCACTGTGCATGCGTGCACCTCCAAGCTGATTTTTGGCCCATTTGAGGCTGTTTTCACCTTCCCGGAGGCTCGAGGGAAGCCTCTGCAGCCTCGAGAGGCCGAAAAACAGGCCTTCCAGAAATACCGGAAGTGCCCGTTTTCAGCCTCCGGAGGGCCTCTGGAGCCCGGGGGAGGCCGTTTTCACCCTCCCGAAGGCTCGAGGGAAACCTCGGGAGGCCCGTTTCGACACTTCCGGTATTTCCGGAAGGCCCATTTTTCAGCCTCCCAAGGCTGCAAAGGCTTTCCTCGAGCCTCTAGGAGGGCAAAACTGACCTCAAACAGGCCCAAAATCAGCTGGGAGGCGCACGCATGTGCAGTGTAGGTAAGTTTGGCTGGGGTTTGCGTGCCCGCAGAAATGGCCTTCAGCGCCACCTGTGGCACGTGTGCCATAGGTTCGCCATCACGGCACTCTAACTAATGTTTAGTTTGAAACAACAAAATGTGACAGTTTAAGACCTTGAAAAGTTTCTCCAGCCACCTCTCTCCCAAAATCGGAAATCTAGCCAAGATCCTAAAAATGTAAACTCAAAAGCAAAGCAAGTTTCTAATTCCTATAGCTAAAGAGAGAGAAAAAGGTTGATGGACAGCATTACTTACAGTACAGGCAGTCCTCAACTTACGGCCACAATTCATCCCAAAATTTATGTTGCTAGGCAAGATAGTTGTTAAGAAAGTTTGGCCCCGGTTTACGATCTTTCTCATCAGAAGTGTTAAGTGAACCATTGCAATTGTTAAGTGAGTAACATGGACGTTAAGCGAATCCTGCTTCCCACCTTGTCTTTGCTTGTCGGAAGGTCACAAAAAGGGATCACAAGACCCCGGGACAACGCAACTATCATAGATATGAACCAGTTGCCAAGCATCTGAATTTTGAACCTGTGATTATAAGGATGTTGCTATGGTCCTACTTGTGAAAAACGATCGTAAGTCCCTTTTTTCAGTGCTGTTGTAACTTGGAGCAGTCACTAAATGAACTGTCGTAAGTTGAGGACAACCTGTAGTCTGGAGGGGCTTTTTCCCAGATGGCAAAGAGGCAGTGGAGTTTGGCATGTCTGGGAGGGAGGAAGAGGGCTAAGACAGTCCCTCCTTAGCGGTTCACAGAATACATCTAAAGTTATGTGGATAGTTGCTTTAGTCTGGCAAGATTCTGTCTATCAGTGAAAAAACAATGAAGAAATTAAGAAGTAATTCCATGTGTTCTTCTTGGTCTTTGTGACATCAGTCTTGCCAGACTAATATTAGCAATACTTTCCTCTTCCTACTATCAAGACTGCAAGGACGTGTTCATTTGCCTCTCCTTAGCCATTCACAGAATACATTTATAGTTATGCAGATAGCTGCTTTAGTCTGGCAAGATTCTGTCTGTAAGTGAAAAAACAATAAAGAAACTAAGAAGCAACTTCACTTTTGGTTCTTGGGTCTTGACTTCACTGTTGTTAGGCTAAAGTTTAATGCCAGAAGATATTAGCAATACCTTCCTCTTCCTACTATCAAGACCTCAAGGGCATGTTCATATACTCTCCACCAAGTTGTTCTTCTTTCTCTCCCTCCCACTCCGGTCCTTCCTGTATCTTCTTTTGGTACAGGGTGATGATATCCATGCTTGGCCCTTACAACAACTTCTTCTTCGAATGCTCACTAAACAAATGCTTATTTTGTAAATTGTAAAGTAAATTGTAAATTATAAGCTTTGTAAATAAGATATGGCCCTTCCTGACTAATTAATTAAGGTTACTTCTTGGGATGAAGTAATCCATTCTTTGCCGGAGATAAAGAGGGAGGATAAAGTAGGATCCTTCCTAACCTTTGCAGGCGCTAATCATTTGAAGGACCATCTCGGCTGCTCCACGGTTGTGAAGTCGGGATTGCTGGTACAAAAGTTTCTGCTTCTCCATCTCCTTTTCCTGCAAGAAGACAAAGGAGTAGGAGGGAGGAGGTTACAGGCGGAAGACGGGGAGACTTCTTCGATTGGTGTCCAAAATTCAGATACAAGCATTCCAGGTGTTTTTCTGGGGCCTGCCTGGGTGGTGTGCAGCTTTTTAGAAGCTGCCAAAAGGTAGAACTTCCTTTGTCTCTCATGTTTTCCTATGTCTCTTCGCAAACATTAAAATTCAAGTCAATCGCTAAAAATGAAATGTATTTGTTTGTTTATATCCCACCGTTATTACCTTTACAATATAAGGCAACACATACAATATATCCACCACATCTTCTCCTATTTTTCCCACAACAACAATCCAGTGAAGTGGATTGGGCTGAGAGAGAGAGAGTGACTGGTCACCCAGCCAGCTTTCATGACTAAGGCGGGACTAGAACTCACCGTCTCCTGGTGACTGGCACCAAAGTCACCCAGCCAACTTTCGTGCCTAGGGCCAGACTAGAATTCACCATCTCCTAGCAATTGGTCCAAAGTCACCTAGTTGGCTTTCATGTCTAAGGTAGGACTAGAACTCCCGCTATCTAGCCTGGTGCCTTAACCAGATCAAACTCTACATGAAGATGAGAAATTAATAAGAGGAGAGACTTCTTTATATAATGCAGAATTGAATCTTCGTGGTCATTTAGAAGATTCTAGAAGGGGAGTGGACGAATTCATGGAAGTGCCTTCAAACGCTATTGATCTTGATGGCTGTTTATCACCTCCTGCATTTTTGGCAGTATCCTTGACACATCAGCTATTGGAAAATGACAAGGATGGTTGAACTCCCCTTCTGCATCTGTTTGGCCATTAGGCGGACATGGAATGATGGATTAGGCAGGTTTGACACACCCCAGGTCTCTCCTGCTATTTTTATGAATGTTCACTAGATGGTACGAGGTTTTTGAAGGGATCTCCCTTCTCCTGTCATGCCGCTGTTGGAATCTGACTCAGAGGGGGAAGCCGAACAGCTGACAGGGAGTGGGAGCTCTGTTGGCTGTGGAGGAAACTGGGGAAGGGCAAAGTCTGGCTGGGCAGAGCAAGGGAGAGGGAATTCAGAGGAAGACCCAGGCCCACTCCCTCTTCATCCTAGGGCACGCAGGGAGGAACAGAGAAGGGAGCAATGCGAGTTGAGTGGCTTACGGGGGAGGAAAGGACCCCGATTCCCTTCATTAGCTGCAGCTGGGAACATAGTGTATAAAATAGGAAGCTGCGCACAGGAAGTTGTTGGAAGCAAACATGAATTTATCTGGTATTGTTGAGGCTTATCTGTGTTCCTGGTGTCTTCCCAACTGTGTGAGTTCAACTGTGTGAAATTCCTTCTCCTGCCCTGTCAAGTTAATTACTTCAGCTTGGTTTGTTTGGATTTTGAGTTACAGCTTGTGTGTACCTTGTTTTGGGCTGAATTTTCTACAGTCAAAGGCTGTTCCTGGGAGAGTTTTTCTCCAGCTGAAGGTAACCTGGACATTGGGGGCAAAGTTGGAGATAATAAAGGGACTCTTCTTGCTTATTTGACTGTGTTGCCTTTGTGCCACGCCCCTTTGGGTCATCACATCTCCCACATCTGTAAGCAGAAGTGCATCTACCAACTGTGCTAGGCTGTCATTTTCCTATTTTTGAAATATGGGATTCACTTTCACATCTGGATCGTTTTGACCCTCTTGGCAAGTTGGGAGTATGCAGGTCATCTAATCAAGAAGGAAGATTTGACCAGATTTGACCTGCAGGCTAAAGTGTCCAAAAACCAATTTGGGAAGTTGAGAAGAGAGAAGTCACTAACCTCAAACGGGACTTCTTCCTCTTCCCCATTGCCTTCTTCTCCTTCATTAATGTGACAGCTCTAAAGTCCCAGGGAGTAAAAAGAAAAAAAGGGGTGAGCAACAACACAGATATATGATATATTTCCACAACTGTCTGCTGGAAAACTCCCAAGCCTGGCAATGGAGGAGGGAACAAGCAGGCAGTTAGCCTTGAGTCCCTGCACAACTGCAAAAGATTTAGATCTGACACCGCCTAAGTTCCATGGGACCTTATCTGTTTATTCCCAAGCGAAGGCAAGCAGACCGAGGAGATTCTTGTAGTATAGGCAGTGTCAGCTCATAAAATATTTCCATGGTCTTTTTAGAGTTGCCAACAGAAAGGGAGGGGGGAGCAGTGCGGCAGCTTACAAACCGAAAGCGCATTCCATACATAGTTTTCAAAGATAGTAACTAGGTGACTGAGGTTTCTGCCATGCAAAATTCTAACTGGAGAGCATGATTGATGATTCTTGGCTATGGATGTGTCCCATTGGAGAATATGAATTACAATACACCCAGGGGGTGGGGGAAAACCAGGGTCGAGGGTGACAGTGAATTACGTGTCTCAGAGTCGGCTACACCCAGGCAGTGCTGGCCATGTTAATTCCCAATAAATCCTTTTGAAGTTTTGAAAGTTTGGCTTGAGACTCATGATTTAATTGGGGTAATTGCTGGAATCCTGACAGGTAGAACACAATAAAGTACAGTAGTCAACTTGAATACTTCACATGTGGATTTGGTTGCTTGTGTCTGATACTGTTCCAGCCATGACCCATTCCAGAGTACATATAAGAACCAAAAATGGGTTGCACCCCCTTTCCCCCAAACCTTCCCACCAACGGGTCCTGCCACCACCCATTTTTGGTGAACAGCCAACGAGCCACAAAATGTTTGGTGCAGCATTTGCAGGCACAGAAGCGACGACAACATAGCACGACATTCAGCATTTGAAGCAAGACTGAAATGATGGTCCATCTCTTCCTTACCTTGGCCATGATGTCAGCGTAGGCCATGTACAGATAGTCTTCATCCAGTTTGCTGAAATAAAGTAAACAAGTTCAGGATCAGCAACAGTCCATCCTCCTCCAGATAAAACTGAATTCCAACTCCTCAAATCGGCCAAGAATTCCTGGAAGTTTCAAGGCAACCAAGCTTGAAGGGCCTCAAGTGGTAGAAAACTGGCCCTACGAGCCACGCAGACGTCTTACTCCATCAGCCCTAGGAGAACCTCTATCACTTCTATGGAGGATAAAGGATGATCATGGACAAGAGCAGAGGTGGGACTCAACATTTTTAACAACCGGTTCTGTGGGTGTAGCTCAGGTGGTGGGCGTGGCTTGGTGGTCATGTGACTGGGTGGACATGGCTTGGTGGTCATGTGACTGGGTGGACGTGGCTTGGTGGTCATGTGACTGGGTGGACGTGGCTTGGTGGTCATGTGACTGGGTGGACATGGCTTGGTGGCCATGTGACTGGGTGGACGTGGCTTGGTGGTCATGTGACTGGGTGGACATGGCTTGGTGGTCATGTGACTGGGTGGACATGGCTTGGTGGTCATGTGACTGGGTGGACGTGGCCAACTCAATATCACTCACATTGAGGCACGCATCTCCTCGCCTGGCCTCTCATGACTGGGGATTCTGCAACAGTTGTTAAGTGTGAAAAATAGTCATGTGGACATGGTGGGCGTGGCCTACCAGAACTTCCGGGAGGGGCGTTTTTTGCCTTCCCCAGAGTCTGGAGGTTTCCCTTGGGCCTCTGGGAGGGCGAAAACAGCCTCCCTGGGCTCTGGAGGCCCTCCGGAAGCCAGAAATAGGCCCGTTTCTGGACTTCTGGAAGGCCTGTTTTTCTCCCTCCCATAGTCTCCGTGAAAATGGGCCACATGGAGACTCCTGGGAGGGCCGGGCCGGGCCAGTCAGTCGGTTCAAATATTGGTTCGGCAAACCAGATTCAAATTTAACATCTGTTTTGCCCGAACCGGTAAGAATTCTATCCCTTGGTTGAATCTTGATGTCCCCCCGAACATCTCCCTCACTCTTGCATCATAGTCCAGGATCAGGCCCACACATTAAGTCCCAGTTGAACTATTGCTCATGCCTCTACCCAAGGCTCTAAGTCAACCAATGATCGGCACTAAATTGTCACTTGATAAGAGCTAATAGAATTCAAGAAGATTGGACTTCGACCACTTGTGAGAACGTAATGATTCCAGGCTGATTCCTCTCTTGACTCCACCCTTCTACATCAAGGCAGAACGTTTCAGCTGTGGCTACTTCATCCTTTTTGAACCCAAATTCACGCTGGGCTCTGGACTCTACTGCCGCTACAAACCTCTTTTCTGTTAACGCTGTCCTGCTAAAATGGAGAATGAGCTGATGCAAAGGGTCTGGCTTCTTTTCCTGCTCCTCTTCCTCTTCCTCTTCCTGTGGCCCAGGTTTCTACATCCCACATCCCACAATAGGAAAAAGAGCAATTAGAAATCAGATCTAATGTAGCATTTGCCCTAAACAACTACCATGGGACGAGCATTCAAACCATCCCCACCCCCAGTCGACCTCAGGTTCTTTCCCCCAGGAAGACTCACAGATAGATCGTCGATCATTCTGTCTTCAAAGGGATGCTCTTCACTGAAGATCCAGGAATACTTGTAGCTCTCCAGGAACATGTTGCAAGCACGATGCCTGAGAAGCAGAAAGGCAGGTCAATCATGTCCTCCACCCCAGCCAGATGATTCCCATTTTGGCAGTGTTAGGGAAACACAACTCGCCCTCGCCATCTAGCCATGGCCAACTCGCCTTGGCCCACTTGCCACAGGACAATTCACCATGGCCAACTCATTGCAGAACAACTTGTCACGGGACAAGAGCTACATTAATATCGAAGGAACAGTCGAATAGAATCATTAATCATGAGCTTCGGTGGTGCAATGGTTAGAGTGCAGTATTGCAGGCTACTTCTGCTGCCTGCTGGCTGCCTGCAATTTGGCAGTTCGATTCTACCAGCTCAAAGTTGACTCAGCCTTCCATCCTTCCGAGGACCCAGATTGTTGGGGGCAATATGCTGACTCTAAAACACTTAGAGAGGGATGTAAAGTACTATGAAGCAGTCTATAAGTCTAGGTGCTATTGCTATTAAGAAAAGAATGAATGCCAAAGGAGGGAGAAAATGAAATTTGAGTGACAAAAATTAAAATACTTTTAAAAAACCATTTTAAATAATTAAATCGAATTGTTATATATCACCGTGAAGTGGTAAAAAGTCTAAGCTACTGCTGTTAAAGAAAGAATGAATGCCAAAGGAGGGAGAAAATGAAATGTGAATGACAATAATTAAAATACTTTTAAAAAATATTTTAAATAATTAAATTGTTGAATTGTCCTGCAGAGAGCTGTCCATGGTGTGAGTTGACCATGGTGAGTTGTCTGAGGCGAGTTGGCGGAGGAGGCGAGTTGTCCAATTCTGGCTGGAAGAGATGAATCCATGCATGGAATGATACTTATTCCAATCGGTGGACCAGCCAATCCAGCTGTATTAACTCACCTGGGCAGGTTATAGAGGGGCGTCATACGGAAGCACGCAACCACTGCACGCCGCCGTTGCTTGGAGAGCAATTTGTGCCACGCGGCTTTCTTGGATTTGTACGGGTGCTCTAACTGCAGGAGAAGGCAGGAGAGAATCGGGGTTGGAAGAGAGGATAACCAGTGCTTCTCTCCTCCACCTGCTTTTCCTGATCAGTGGCTTCCTTCCCATTTCTTTGTATTTCTCCTTTGAGATTCCTCCCTCTGAAACCTCCCGTGATCCATCAAGAAGATGGGTTACTAGGTCCCAATCCACTCTTATCATATTCACAAGGCCTTCCCGAGTGACTTGCGGTTAGCTGGACAGCTGACAAGTCCACTGAATTGTCTTGGAGGCTTATATGCTCTCAGCATGCACAGTTAATGAATGAATGTCTAGACCAGGGGTGTCCAACCTTGGCAACTTTAAGACTTGTGGACTTCAACTCCCAGAGTTCCTCAGCCAGCAAAGCTGGCTGAGGAACTCTGGGAGTTGAAGTCCACAAGTCTTAAAATGCCAGGTTGAACCCTGGTCTAGAACAGTGGTGGTTAACCTTTTTGGGCTCCTGTGCCAAAAATTGGGCGCGTGCAGGCGCTTACGTGCCAGCACCCAGAAGGCAATGCGTGCGCCCCCAAGCCCCCTGCGCATGTACGTGCAATTCCCCCGCCGCTCCCCTCTACCTGCCCTGCGCCTCACAATTGATTTTCGGCTGGTTTGAGGCCTTTTTCTGCCTCCCAGAGGCTTGAAAAAAAGCCTCCATGAGGCCAAATAGGCCCGTTTCGTCACTTCCGGTATTACAGGAAGTGACAAAGCGGGCCTATTTAACTGCGAGGCCTTTTCAAGCCTCTGGGAGGCTGAAAACCTCAAACCAACCAAAATCAGCTGTGAGCGCGGCCATCACAGGTCTAGAAGGATGATTTTGATGTTAAAAAAAAGGATTTTTTTTAAAAAAGGAAACAAGTTTTTAAAAGTGGAAATAAGTTTTTTTTTTAAAAAAAAAACAAAATCTAATGAGGACTTTGAACAAAATGGTCCATGAGCCCCCGTGCACGGGGGTGTGGGAGAGTAAGGGGTCCTGAGTAATGGGTGTTATTGCAGTGTTGATGTTTAGCTGGGCTGCCATTCTGCTTATATTTATTGTTGGTGCTTTTTTGTTGCTGATGGGATTTTTTTTTAAAAGTTGACTTTTAACTTGGGCAGCTACTGAGATCGCTGTTGTGAAATTGTTCAAATCTGGGAAGCTCTCGGCAGCCATCAAAAACATAGGTAGCAAATCCTATTCTTCAACCTGTGGACCTGCCAAATCTCTTTGTGGGTCCATACCTGTTCCAGGTGGTAGAGCACGGCAGACACCTCTTGTACCCGTTTGACAATCTTCTCCGGCTTGTTGGAGTCCTCGGCTTTCCCAGCCATCTCCTTGTAGAGGGCCATCTGCCAGCGCATGGAGGAGGAGTTCTCACACTGCAAGGCAAATGGGGACATTCACAGAACATAATAGGCCACCTGAAACATCACCTTTCCGGGGCCCCCCCACTCCCAGAGCTATTTAAATGAGGTCTTAAAACTAGTCTCCATCCCCAAGTCTTGGGTTAGAATGAGCGATGGATCTCTTGTGGGATGTTAATGCTTTTTCCAGATTCTTTTTCGTGCTAGATTCTGAGTTTTATTATAGGCATTGCTATGTAGTATTTTGTAAGCTGCCTGGACTAGGAAGGAAGGAAGGAAGGAAGGAAGGAAGGAAGGAAGGAAGGAAGGAAGGAAGGAAGGAAGGAAGGAAGGAAAGATAAAAAGGAAAGACAAGAAGAGAGGGAAGAAGGAAGGAAGGAAGGAAGGAAGGAAGGAAGGAAGGAAGGAAGGAAGGAAGGAAGGAAGGAAGGAAGGAAGGAAGGAAGGAAGGAAAGATAAAAAGGAAAGACAAGAAGAGAGGGAGGGAGGGAGGAAGGATGAGGGAAGGAAAGAAGGAGGGGGGAGGGAAAGGAGGGAAGGGGGAGAGAGAAAGAGAAAGGGAGAAAGAAAGAAAGAAAGAAAGAAAGAAAGAAAGAAAGAAAGAAAGAAAGAAAGGAAGGAAGGAAGGAAGGAAGGAAGGAAGGAAGGAAGGAAGGAAGGAAAGAAAGAAAGAAAGAAAGAAAGAAAGAAAGAAAGAAAGAAAGAAAGAAAGAAAGAAAGAAAGAAAAAGGTTAGATTCTATTCTGTAATTCATCCAGACAGGAAGAGAGCTAGTCTATTTATGGCAAAACCTACAAAACCTGAATTCCCAAACATCACTTTCTGGAGCAATTCCAGATCCTCACCTTGCCTTGAAGATGAAGGTTGTTGTTGAGATATTCACGCACTTCTTCATCGGTGTCTCTCTGCAGAAAAGGAGAGCAATCGTATGAACAAACTAACCAAGAAACAATCCCCGAAAGAACCTGCTCCAACCAGGTTTATCCCTTCTGAAATAAACCATCAGTTGTGATTTCTGAACATTTGTGTCCCTTGACCGACAGGACCTCAGGATTTGTATCCTTGATGGCAGGATATAAATCACTGAAACCAGAGAGAGAACTCAAAGAGGAGCATGGTCATTGTGATCCTCTGTGTGTCTGTGTGTGTGTTTTGTGTGGGGTGTGTGTAACAAAGTTGTCCTTTGTAGCTTCTCTATCCTTCCTCAACTTGGAAAGGGAATGCCCATTTCATGCTCTCTCCATCATCTGGGCTGTCTCGTCCATGCTCTTCATCTCCACAGTTGAGTAGATCTTCCAACGTTGCTTCATGTCTAGTCAATCACAATCACCCTGGTCAACCATTGGAGATCTGGAGACTTTGCCATTGGTCTGGTTTCCTTAGCAGTCCCCACCCCCAAGACCCTCACCAAGGCATAGCGGATCTTGGCCAGGCTGATCAGCTCTTGGTCGGTTGGTGAACACATGTTCAAGCCGATGGGAAGCATCTTCTTCAGCGTAGCCACGATGAGGGACGTGTGGACGGAATAGCGGTCCCCTCGGCGTTTCTTCTTGTGCCGTTCCTGGTCCGAGCCACCTGACTGGGGAGAGGAAGAGCCAAGTCAGTTTAGTGGGAAAGAGAGGTTGTGCCACTCAGGTTGTCCCCTGGCATGCCAACAGCTCGAACGGGCAAAAGCTTTTAATGACCAAGCACAGCTTCGGACATGGGGATTCCATTGACCTGGTGGGAAAGCTGGACCAGGTCCTCTCTCAAGAGAAGATGGGAGAGAAGAAGCTGTAAAGTCTAGGGCAGGGATGTCCAACCTTGTCCACTTGAAGACCTGTGGACTTCAACTCCCAGAATTCCCCAGCCAGCATGCATGCTGAAGTTAAAGTCCACAGCTCTTCGAGTGGACAAGGTTGGACACCTACGATTTTAAGTGTGGCGAAAGTGACGATCCAGAGACTTGTTGCCTCCAATACTCAGGGATCTGGGATCGATCAGTGTTGCTTCCAAGACGGTCTGTCAGAAGCGCGTGGATCAAAATCTCATTCCATGCATTCGCTTTTTGATCCATCAACCCAGAGACAGAGAGGAGGACTTTGACCGGACTTCAGAAGAGACGATGCACATGCAGAGGTTATGCCTGGATAGGGGAAGGGTCTTCTGGGAATGAGAAGGGGGAGGGGGTGTTAGCCAGTGTAGAGAGGGACCATTTGGAAGAAATGGAGAAGAGATACGGAGCTGCAGATCTAGGAACGTGGAATTAAAACAAGTAAGACAGAGGCAGTTGCTTGGGTTAGGTAAAGGGAATTATGGGACATTTTAGCGGGGTCTGTGGAAGTGCTCATGTCAAGTAGTCAAGGGTATCTGCGGTCAGAAAAGTCAAGATGGCGGCCGCCATGATGTGATCCAAGCTCTGCCTGTTTCTTTTTTAAGGGATGCATCCGAAGCAGTGGTTGGATCACATCCTAATGGCCATCGAGTTAATCTGTTTTTTGACCACATCCGACAGCAGGACTGGGCAATTAATTTTCCCCAAGGACCACATGAAAAATTGGGACTGTTGCGGAGGCCGAGCCAAGAATTCTATGAGGGTGTGTAGGCAGGCAGGCACACACCTATATAAACTGGAAAAAAAAATAGCAATCGCCTTCAAAATAAAATAAAAAGCACGTTGACTGGAACAGCTGAAGAGCCCTGAGGTGGCCTGAGGGCTGTAAAATGCCCAGGTCTGTAGTTGGAAAGGAGATTCTGAACTTATATTTCGTAGACCAGCCATCTCCAACCTTTCTGGCTCGGCGGATCTGACAGTGGCGGGATGGAGGGCGGGGATAGGTTTGGGCATTAGCTCACCCAACACTTCTGTGACCCAGTTCTGAACGGGCCACAGTCTGGCATTGGGCTGTGTACCAATAGGGACCCCCTGTTGTTGCAGTCAACAGGAGGAAAAATAATCAGATTTCTGAGACACGCCGTGGTGGGATTCAAATAATTTTAACAACCGGTTCTCTGTCCTAAGGATTTCTTCCAACAACCAGTTCTCTTGAACCAGTGCGAACCGGCTGAATCCCACTGGAGACACCTGGACTAAATTTTCAAAACAGGCAGGAGTGGTTTGGCGTGGCAGGGAGAGGCCCTCTCCCTCCCTCCCTGAGATCTTAGTGAAATGAATTAATTCAGATCAATCAAGACGCCAAGACGCCGTTCCAGCCTCTTTGCCCCACTTAACTGTCAGCCTCGCAAAACAGCCTCGCTCAACCAAACACGGTTGGCAGCCGGGAGACGAAGGGGCACAGACAGGCAACCTCTTCCTCCCTCCCTCCACTGGAGAGTGACAGGGCAGGATGACGGGCTCTGGGGCAGTACAGGGAGAAGAAGAGGGCCAAGAAGGTGGATTGGGATTAGGAGAAGGACTCCCGAGGCATGCTGGGAATTAAGGGATGTCTTTTTTTTTTTTTTTTTAGTAATGGAGACTCCGGGACCAATCAGTTAGTTAGAAGGAAGAGGAGGAGGAAGAGGACATGCTGTGGCATGTCAGAACTATTCTAGAGCATGGCTGCCCACTTCAACGTGGCGTGAGTCCCACTAACTGGGTGATTTGACAGGCAGAAGTTGCCACCCATTGCATGTCTGTTGCGTTGCGGCCAGACCTGCAAAAAAGCTACTGCGCTTTTGTCATCGTCCATGCAGCCGCAGCCCCTTCCCTTCCTCCCGGGTCCCGATTGACTTTGCAACGACACCACCCCCACCCCGCCTCACCCCACTTCTAAACAGGGAGGGAGCGAAGGGTTGCGGCAGAGATATCCCATTGCTCTATCCATGCTGCCTTGACCCTTTGGGCCAGTGGAACAGCTGTGCTTTTGCTAACCTGGCTTTCTTCAGACTAAACCCACATGTGGAGATGAGGAGAAAAGGGAGAGAAGACAGGAGAAAGAGAAGGTTAGAGGAGGCGTCATCCCCGCCTTGCCGTTACTCAGAGGAAGGACTCAAAGCAAGAATCATCTGTCCAGATCTTGATGGATCTAAGATCCTATGAACTCTTCCATCATCCAGATGTTGGTGTCTTCCTCCCCACCCCGCAAGCAATATCTGGTCAATCGATCCGAAGAGAATACTTGTAGCTCAGGGTTGAATTGGGAAGTCCTTCATGCTCTCTGAGTTTGGACGTTTTTTTTGCAGACGTTTCATCGCCCAACTAGGGAACATCATCAGTGCTAGGAGGAGGGGGGTTTATAAGCAGAGAGCAAACCCCACTCCCTACTAGCATTGATGCAGAGGTGGTATTCAGCAGGTTCTGACCGGTTCTGGAGAACCAGGAGCGGAACTTTTGAGTACTTTGGAGAACCGGCAAATACCACTTTCAACTGGAGTTTTTACAGTATCCTTCCCCTGCCACACCCACCAACCCACGCCCACACAGAACTGGTAGTTAATAATTTGAATCCCACCACCGCGCTTGATGATGTTACCTATTCAGGTAACGAAATGTCTGCAAGAAAAGAACCAAGCTCAGAGAGCACCAAGGGCCTGTACAATGGATCCAATGTATCAGAAATGATCAAACAGGAGGATTAATTTATCACCGTATCTTGCCCTTTTTTTTTTCCTTCCCAAAGGTAGAAAGGGGAGGAAAACCTCCATGTTTTTACTTCTCGTTAGTTGCAAGAGGATGGAGAACAGGCAAATGAGATTGATGGGAAATTCCTTGACTAAGGACAGTTTGGCAAATGATGCCGATGGACATAACCAGTAGTGGTATGCTACTGGTTCGGACCGGTTCTTCCGAACCGGTAGTAAAAACAAACAAAACAAATCAGCAGGCCTCAGCTGGTGTGTGGAAAGCTGCGCGTGTGTTAGGTGCGTGTGCAATCACCAAACCAGTAGTGGAACACGTAGGATCCCACTGCTGGATGTTAACTGGTGTCCTGCAGGCCACTTGCACGTTAACGCTGTCACACAAATGAAGTAAATTCCCACATTTATTATACGCTCTAGTTTGAGTAGGGATGCCTGAATTCCAGACATATTTTCCCACCATTTGGGGCGTTAAAAAGGAGATTTTGTTCTGTTCTCTGACTCCGTGAAGAATCTACATAAGAGAAGATCTGTAGGATTACCCCCTGCAAGTTAAATGTTTAGAAAATGAGTTGCTAAGCCAAGGCCACTTAGTAAGTTGAAGTCCTCCCCTGAAACCTGGAACCCTGCAGCCCTCGGACACATCCTGTCCACCTGGAGCTCAGCAAACGGGTTGGGTCAAAGACCTTTCCCCTGCTGAGACGGTATCGTGGCTTCAAGGATGGCAAGAGATGGTAAGGGGGACCTACCCACTACCTTCTTCCCCTGCTGGAGGAGGAGGAGGAGACCCCAGCAAAGTCTCACCTTGGACATTTTGCTTTTGCTGTCGGCTGTCAGGAAGGACATGTTGTTGATTTCGTTCTGAACGACAAAGTTCTGCTCTTCTCGCTTAAAATTCTGTAGGAGGAAGAAGAATCAGATGTAGGATTTCTGCAGGGGGTTCGCATGGGGTTCGGGAAGAACCCCTAGCTAAGATTCTGTGCATTTCGGAGAAACCCCCAATCCCATTCCTGGCTGGCCCTGCCCACCCCAACCCGCCCCTCTCAGGAATCCCCATGCGGCCTGTTTTGGATGCAGGTAAGTGCAAAACACACATGGAGACGGTGAAAAACGGGCCTCCTGGAAATTCAGGAAGTCTGGAAATGGGCCCATTTTCGGCTTCCAGAGAGCCTCCGGAGCCCGGGGAGGCTGTTTCCACCTTTCCGGAGGCTTGGGGGAAAGCCTCCGGAGCCCCCCGCCATGGTGCAGGAGGCCAACTAGGCCATGGCCACCATGGCCACGCCCACCCAGTAACCAAGCAAAGCCCCCATTGCTATAATTTTTGAATCCCACCCCTGGTTCCACCCAACGGACGCAGGCCACGTTACTTACAGCAGAGGTTTCCAACCTTGGTAACTCTATGACTTGCGGACTTCAACTCACAGAATTCTTCAGCCAACATGGCTGGCTAAGGAATTCTGGGAGTTGAAATCCACAAGTCATAAAATTGCAAAGGTTAGAGACCCCCTGATCTACAGAACTACCTTTGTGGCACTGCATTGGTCTGTCCCACCTGGATAGGCGGGGAAGGTATGTTGCAGGACCTGTCATTTAATGAATCCTGAGCAGCAGGGTCCAGGAAGAGAGAGTCTATTCTGCCGTTGCCCCCGCGCTGCGGAATATTCTCCCCCCTGGAGGTGGAGGCAGGGCCCCAAACACCCTCCTGGCCTTCCCAAAAGGAGCTACATTAAGAATACTTCTGCACGGATGAATCCTAGCATTCAAAAGACAACGAGCAGGTTTTCTCGCTCTGTTCCTCCTCCAGCGTTTTCAGCGGAAAGACAACTTGGAAATTGAACCCACCAGCCTGCCCCTCTGCTATCCCCCATAAAAAGCTCACTCACGTGGGACTTGGACCAATAAATAAAGATTTCCCCAATCATCCGGAACAGCTCCTCAGCATCCAAGTTGGGCTCAGTCAACCAGTGGGCCCTACAGATGCAAAAGGAATGGTTGGTTGAGTGTCTTCTTCTATCCTGTTCCTCTGAAAATACGACCTACCCTGAAAGTAAGTCCTAGCTTGGCTTCTACTCATCCCCAATATAAGCCCTATCCCCCAAAATAAGTCCTACTTAAGATCCTGCCCACTCCAGAGTGGATGGGTAAAAATTAAGCTAGGGTGGGGATAGGGGGTGGTGGAGTTGCCCTACTACTTACCTTTGGACAGTTGTAGCCAGGCCTTGCACACCCCGACACCTGCCTTGCCGGCCCATTTTTTTCTGCAGCTGGCAAGGCTGGCAAGGCTTTCCTGAAGGTCTCTGTAGCTGATAAGAAAGTTCTGGATCGATCCAGAGCTCTGTTATTGGCTGCAGAGGCCTTCAGGAAAGCCTTGCCGGACGCAGAAGAAGTTCCTGGAGGCCTCTGACAGCGAAAAGGAGGCCGGGAGTGACGCATGCAAGTGAGGTTAGTCAGTGGATGACATCCCCCCAAAATAAGACCTGGTGCTTTTTATGTGGCAAAAAAATAAAAATAAAAGACAGGGTCTTATTTTTGGGAAACACAGTACGTCCCACAGTTCACATGATCTACTCTGCAGAAACTCAGCACTGAGGCCCACCCTATCCACAAGAGAGAATATTTGTAGCACAGGGATGAACTGTGGGGTCCTTCATGCTCTCTGTTTCCTTGCAGATGTTTCTTTACCCAACTAGGGAACACCATCAGTGCAAGAAGGGAGTGGAGTTTGCGAAGTAGAAGGGTGGAGGGCTATGGGATCCTTGGCACTCTCTGCGGTTTGTAGTTTTCTTGCAAACATTTCACGACCCAACTAGGTAAGATTTTCAGTGCTAAGGGGGAGTTGGGACTGCTCTCTATTTGAGTGAGCCAACTCCCCTCCCTTCTAGCATTGATGACGTTTTGATCTTCTCTTTTGCACTTTCTATCTCTTCCAAACAATCCTGCCTGGATTTCTTTTAATATAGACAGGGACAGCGAACTATCCAAAACAGGTTTTCAAGGTAACAGCATTTATTTATTGATATATAACCCACCTCTTTAATTTTTACAAATAACTCAAGGCAGTGAACATATCCAACACACCTTCCTCCTCCTATTTTCTCCACAACAACCTTTTGAGGTGGGTTGGGGAGGGAGAGAGGGGGGGGGGAAGACTAGGTGGGACTAGAACTCACTGTCTCCTAGTGATGGGTCCGAAGTCATCCAATTGGATTTTGTGCCTAAAGCAGGACTAGAACTCCCCGTCTCCTGGTGATTGGCCTGACGTCACTCAGCTGGCTTTCATGGCTAAGGCGGGACTCGAACTCACAGTCTCTTGCTCTCTAGTCTGGTGTCTTAACCCTGAGACCAAGCTGGCTCTCTTGAAATCCTTGTGCTACGTTTCCTAACTACACCCACCTGTCATTACCTTGCAAGTTGCAATCTGCACCTTACGCGCGTGTGCATGGATTTGGTTCACCAACTGCGGATTACCTGTTGTTGTCCACATAGCGGATCAGCAACGGGTAGAGGGCGTAGAGGTCACGACACAGCACGGAAAACTCATCCCGGATGAGTAGCTCCGTGTCCTCCGATTCGGACTTGACCTCCAGCCGCAGCTGTTCCTCTTCCGCCACGACTTTCCCGGACCGCTTCTTCAGCTTCTCCATGGTGGGGATGAAGTGGGAGCGGAGCAGTTCGGGCTTGGCCTTGCTGACAATGGGCTGTGCAAAGACTGCGCAAGGAAGAGCCTCCTCAGTCGGGAGCAGGCTACCTTTCTCCAAGTTCTAAAGTTAAGAGTCCCTCCAACAATTCCATAGGGCACTGGCAAAAATTGCGAGCACGCTTGCACTTGCATGCCAGCACCCATAAGACAATGCGCGCCTCCCATGTCCCCTATGCATATGTGCGCAATGCCCCCCCGCCGCCCCCTTACCTGCACTGTACCTCACAGCTGATTTTTGGCCGGTTTGAGGCCTTTTTCGGCCTCCCAAAGGCTTGAGGAAGGCTTCTGCAGGCTTCTACAAGCTTTGTAGGCCGAAATCTAGCCCCGTTTCGTCACTTCCTGTTTTTCCGACAATAGTAGTGACAAAACGGGGCTAGATTTCGGCCTACAAAGCTTGTAGAAGCCTGCAGAAGCCTTCCTCAAGCCTTTGGGAGGCCGAAAAAGGCCTCAAATTGGCAAAAAAAATCAGCTGTGAGGCGTGCACATGTGCAGCGAGGTAAACAAGAACAGAAGTCTAATTACTGATGAATATCCACTGACAGACGTTTCAAAAACAAACCGGAGTTCGCTGGACTCCGAGTCTAAAGAACTTTTTTGCTTCCTGCAAAGAGCACATCCCCGAAGGCTGGCTTTTATCCCTTATGGGAGGGGCCATCACCTTCCAGCCTTCCCGTGTCGCCCTTGCTGCTTCGGCTGCTCTCTCCTTTGAGCAGCCCTACGCACATGCGCACTGGGCACAGGCTCCCCGGGGTCCTCTGCTTCACTGCTGCCAGACTCCAAAAGCTCTGAAGGCTGCACCCCACATCCACACCTGCTGCCGGCAAACCACAACAAGGCAGCTCAGGGGGGTCCTTATGACCTTTGCTTAGTTTTATATCTTATTATGGAATTTCTCTCTGGAGCAAAATTTCAGCTCGCTTGTAAAGAAAGGGCCTCAATCCCAGCACCCTTCATACCTGCCAACCGCTTCATCCAAGATGCTTCATCTATGCCCAGGTTGTTGACGATGATCTTCAGGATGTTTCCCAGCAAGGTGTTGAGCTGGTCCGAGGTCACTTCAGTGCACCAGGGACCCTGTGCATTGGTCTCCGAGCCTCTCTCCCACCAACGGGGCAGGTAGTTGCAAAGCATCGGCAGGGTGACCTCAATTACGTGGGGCATTTCGGTATAGCGAGCCCCTGACTCCGCCAGCCCGTTGATATCCTTCATCAGCTTCTCCAGGACTGGAATATCTGGACACATCTCCTCCACACAGTTTGGTAGGCCTAAGACTGGAGTAGAAGACAGGCATGTTTAAATTTCTGGAGATCTGGAAGAAAAAGAGCTAAATTCAGAGAACACGTCTCTGCTGGAAGGTCTCCAGATGTCCACTCTGAACAGAACCTGTCCTCGGCCATCTTGGAGGCTTCAGCGTTGCCGTGAGGGAGAAGAAGGGACAGGGAGAGGAAAAATAGTGAGCTGGGGTTTTGTGGTCAAAACAAATAGTTTTCCTTTGGGAACCAAGGTCATCCCAACAGGTGGCTGGGGAAAGGAGGAGCCAAATAACCAAGCAACCGGCCAGCACCTTGATTGGACAAGGTGACTGATGGACTTGGGGAAAGGGGGAACTTTTACTTTAATTAGGGGGAAACAGTGGGAACCTTCAGAGGCAGTTTTTCCCGGTTGTGCAAATGTGAAGTATCCAATAAATCGTTCCTTGAGGAATCTACCTGCCTTGGAGTTCTGTTTTCTTTGGGTGCATTACTTGGAACACTGACATTAGATCCAGGTTAGGTGAACAGGTCAGAAAAAGCAAAGAAAAGTGGGATAGCAATGCTTATAGGCTGTTCTCGACTTATGACCGCAACTGGATCAGAAATCTGGTCATAAATCGAGGCACCACATGACCAGACCTGGAATTTTTTTTTGGGGGGGGGGGGACGACCATTTTTATAGCAAATCATAAGCGAATCAGGCAGTTGTCATCGGAACCGCATGGCTGTTCGTTGATTTCCACGGTTTTAAATCTGTATCTTTGTTGAGTGAATCCCTTGGTGGTAAATCCAAATCCATTTCCCTGAACGGGCAGCGGTTGGTTTGTTTGTTTGCCAGAAATCAGCAAAAAGGTGTTGGGAATCAGCAAAAGAGTTGCCAATCCTGGTCAACAGTCTGCAGGATACTGCAACTGGGTCGTAAATGCAAGCTAGCTGCCAAGAACCTGAAATGTGATCACTGTCAAGATTCCAGCAATCGCCCTAATTAAATCACGATTCTCGAGCCAAACTTCAAAAGACTTCAAGGGATTCATTAGAGGCGACATACTGGCACTGCCCTGTATGAAGCCAACTCTGGCATACGTCATTTACAGTCCTCTGTGACCCTGTTTCCCCGCCCCCCCCACTCACCCCTGGGTGTCTGTCAGAGTATATTCATGAACTGGAATAGAGCATGGTAACAAGGTCAGCCAATGAATAGGCACAGCAACTAAGTCAGCCAATGAGGACTGTTTGGAAACTGAAACTGGAAGTAGCCTAGGCATGGCTCTATATTAAGCTCTGCAGCTCTGAGTCTGTCTATTGAAAATGAAACTGCTTCTCTCCTCTGCTTGCCTGCTGAACTAAAGTGAAACTGATGCCTGTTTCTGAGCTACTGAAGTTACTTGCAACGTGTTTCTGTCTGAGTTTGCTCCATGTTGGGGAAATCTACAACTGGTTTGTAAAATCTACTTATGATGTTTATAAAGTTGTTAAATGAAGCATCAGCCATCTGTGTTTATTTATCTGGCGCGGAATTAACGCTGCAAAACTCTGAATAGTGCCTCATAAACCAGGTTCTCCAATTGAGCACCTTCATAGGCTGGGTGTCATCAATCACGTTCTCCAAATAAATATATTCGCAGGCAAAAGCTCTGGTAGTTAAGTTACAATCTTTTAAAGATAAGAGTTGGAATGTACTTTTGCTTTCAAACTGCAGCACTGCTCTTCCAGATTTCCTTCCTCCACCCCCCCTTTTTTTAAATTGCAACTACTAAAACAGGCATAGGAATGTTTTATGAGTTGACAATCGCATGACTTGAGAGGGGGGGAGAAATATTTACAGGCCATAGAGCAGCATTTGCAAGGCCGTCATAACTTCAAATAACCAGTTGTAAGTCGAGGACTACCTGTACACCTGTGTGCAAGTCCTTACTGAAAAGTTCTAAACTCGAGCACATAGGTGGGCCACTATGCCAGCTTGAGGACCTGGCTCAGGAATTCTGGGAGTTGAAGTCCACAGGTCCTAAAGCGGCCATAGTGGCTCACCCCTACTCTAGGAGGACATGGTAAAAGAAAAACCCCATCGTTTCCAATGAAAAAAAGAAAAGAATGGAAAAAGATGACGGGAGGCACAAGAAAAAAAGGAGAGACCCTAACTGGGCACTCCCTGCCCAAGGAGGAAAGGGAGAGAATTGGAGGAAACGTCAAGGCGAAAGGGAGATTAGCGGTCCTTCCCGCTTCCTTCTGCCACAACTCACTGGCTCTCTCTCTCGGGGATTTGGTGGTGTAAACCGAAAAAGGGTTGAATTCATTGAGGTGCGGCTCCAGGAAAGCCACGGGCATCGCCGCTGCCAGCCGGGCCAAGCATTCTCCAAGTTGGGGCCTCTGTCTGCAGAGAGGGACAAGAGACAAAGCCGTAATGTGCAATGACTCCAAGCTAGGGCCTCACTTGATTCCTCCTTCCATCCTGGCCAGCCATTCCCCAATCTCTTGGCTCCGTATCACCACAATGGGTCTATACCAATGATGGCTAACCTTTTCGTCATGTGGCAAAAGTGCGCACGCACGGCTGCACCCATAATGCAATGCGCGCACGACTCCCACGCCCCCTGCGCACGTGCGCAAATTCCCTCCCGCACATGCACTGTGCGCCTCTGCACATGCGCGTGCGACCCCCCCCATGCCACGCACCTCTGCGCATGCACAGCAGATACCCAACAATCAGCTGGCTGGCAGGGGGCGTGTGCATGCGCAGTGGATCAGTTCAGGGGACGGCTCGTGTGCTGGCAGAAATGGCTCTGCGTGCCACTTCCGGCACGCGTGCCATAGGTTCACCATCACGGGTCTATACCTTTCCAGCTGAGCCCAACCTTGTCCTCATGCTCACCTCTCCACATACGGGTTTTTGGTTGTCCCTAGGGAGTAGATGCTGCAGAGAGTTCGGTAGCAGGAGACCTGGACGTCGTCCACTGAAGGGGCACAAAAGAAAAAGAGAGAAGAGAGAGAGAAAGAGAGAGTGAGAGGAGAGAAAGAGAGAGAAAACAGAGAGAGAAAAGAGAAGAGACAGAGACAGAGAGAGAAAAAGAGAAAAGAGGAGGAGAAAGAGAAGAGAAGAGAGAGAGAGGAACAGAAGAGAGAGAGAAAAGAGAGGAGATGACAGAGAGGAGACAGAGAGAGATGAGAGAGAGATGTGTGAGAGAGAGAAGAGAGAGAGAAAAGAGCGAGAGGAGACAGACAGAGAGAGACAGACAGACAGAAGAGAAAAAGAGAAAAGAGCAGGAGAGAGAGAAGAGAGAGTGGGGGGGACAGAAGAGAGAAAAGAGAAGAGAGGAGGAGATAGAGAGAGAGAGATGAAAGAAGAGAGACAGTGACAGAGAGAGATGAGAGACACGAGAGAGAGTGAGAGGAGAGAAAGAGAGAGAAAACAGAGAGAGAAAAGAGAAGAGACAGAGAGAGAAAAAGAGAAAAGAGGAGGAGAAAGAGAAGAGAAGAGAGAGAGGAACAGAAGAGAGAGAGAGAAAAGAGAAGAGAGGAGATGATAGAGAGGAGACAGAGAGAGAAGAGAGAGAGAAAAGAGCGAGAGAGAGAGAGAGAGAGAGAGACAGAAGAGAAAAAGAGAAAAGAGCAGGAGAGAGAGAGAGAGAGGGGGGACAGAAGAGAAAAAGAGAAAAGAGGAGTAGAAAGAAGAGGAGAGAGAGGGACAGAAGAGAGAGAGAAAAGAGAAGAGAGGAGATGATAGAGAGGAGTCAGAGAGAAGAGAGAGAGAAAAGAGCAAGAGGAGACAGAGAGAGAGAGAGAGAGAAGAGAAAAAGAGAAAAGAGCAGGAGAGAGAGAAGAGGGGGGGACAGAAGAGAGAAAAGAGAAGAGAGGAGATAGAGAGAGAGATGAGAGAAGAGAGACAGTGACAGAGAGAGAAGAGAGAGAGAGAGAGAGAGAGAGAACAATGGCAGATACGCAACTTCTCCCTCCCACTCTTTGATGTCAGGAGATGCTCCCATGTTTCTCGCTCCTCCAAATCCTCCTCCCAAAGGACAGTCTTTGGGAGTTTAGACCAGGCCTCCTCCAGGCCATTTCTACCCCCCCTGGAGTAGATGGGCGGCATTCTCACACTCTCTTTGCTCCAGGCCCTGCTTAGCCCACCCTCCCGTCTCCTGACATACTCACACATGACATCGTCCCCAAACTGGTGCTGGGCGATGTGTTCGAAGAGGGAGGTGAGGACGGGCAGGAGGGCCACGGTGGTGTAGGTGATGTTCTGCCCCACGCCTTTGACCTGAGTGCGGGATTGGGAGACTTTGCCGAGCTTGAGGTTCTCCACCATCTTCTCAATGTCGTCGGAGGCACTTTCGAAGAAAGACCGCAGCCCCGCCTTGACGATTTCAGGGCCTGACTTCATGACTGTCCTGTAGGATGGGAAAGGAAGAACTTGAAATCCTCAACCCAACAGGTACATCTTCTGTGAATGACCCCCATAATCCCTTGCGGGGTGGAGTCTGGGCAATTGAATGGAGCTAATAAGAGTGTTTACTGGCCGGATGCCTTTCCTGTCGCCAATGCGGAGTTATATCTGGCAGATATATGCTCATTGGACCAGTGGTGGTATTCAAATTTTTTTTTACCACCGGTTCTGTGGGGGTGGCTTGGTGGTCCTGGCAAGGGAAAGATACTGTAAAATCTCCAGTCAGAGGCAGCATTTGCCGGTTCTCCGAACTACTCAAAATTTCCGCTACCGGTTCTCTAGAATTGATCGGAACCCGCTGAAGACCACCTCAGCATTGTACCCAGAGAGGGAAATACCTGCCTCTACCTAGCCTCCTGATTGTGAGGCGAGACCTCCACCTGTAGGCCACTGCACCACTCTAGATATCTCTAGATATATTTTTTTTCCAGATGCTCATAGATAAAGCAACCAGGTGCTGATTATCGGAATGGTAAAACCGAACCCGGTTTTGTTCTTCACATTTGCAAATGGAAGAAAATTTCTAAGGCAGAATAAGTGTCCCACGTATCAGGCTGTATGTGGTTAATACCCGATTTAAACAAAACAAAACCGGATTTAATGGAAATATTACGTGCAAGTAGTCCTCGACTTAACGACCACAATTGGGGCAAGAATTTCCACTGCTAAATAAGGAGGTTGTTAAAGTGAGTTACAACCCAATTTTATGACCTTGTTCAGTTTGTTGTGATAGAAATGGCTAAGACAGATTAAGTGTGCAAAAGTAAAAAGTTGAAGCTGTAACGTGGTTGCAGGTAGTCCTCGACTTATGACCACAAGTGAGCCCAAGGTTTCTGTCATAAAGCGAGACATTTATTAAGTGAGTTTTGGCCTAATTTTATAACCTTTCTTGCCACGGTTGTTAAGTGAATCATCGCAGCTGTAACACTGCTGTTAAGTGAATCTGGCTTCCCCAAAGCCTCTGAATTTTGATGACGTGACCATTGGGATGCTGTGAAAAGTGTGAAAAACGGTCCTTAACTCAGTTTTTCCGGTGTCGTGGTAACTTCAAACGGTCACTGAACAAACTGTGGTAAGCCGAGGACTACCTGGATATTATATATAATGACAGAGGAAGACTGCTCACCTGGCATCCAAGGAGCGAGCCAGGATGTGGAGGCAATTAACCACAGCAGCAGCATCGGTACCTGGAGGAAGAGGATGCAACAGGTAGGTTTAGAAACCTGGGGGGAAAGGATGCGGAGGTCGGGGAGGAGAAACAGGGCCAGCGGGAAACTGGCTTGGAAACAGAGCTGACGTAGCGTCAGGAAAGTCAAGAGGCAGAAGGGAGACCAGGGTAGTTGGGGTTTAGCCCCTCCCTGAACCCGTGACAGGTAGAAGGGGATGGATTCTAAGGGTGGGATTCTCCCGGTTCAGACCGGTTTGGGAGAACCGGTTGTTCCAACGATCAGCTGGCTCCAAACCGGTTTGCTCCGACGAGCATGTGGGCCCGCCTCCCCTGTCCCTGCTCTTATGTCTTTTTGTTACAGCACAGAGCAGGAGGCTTACCAAAGAGAGAGACCCGGTGCCTGACCAGGGCTGCCAATTTGCAGAAAAGGCTGAAAGGCGGAAAAGAAAAAGCAGAACAGAGAATGAAAGAGATTCCTCGTCCCGACAAGCCGAGGACACACGAGAGGACAAGGGGGTCAGAGGACGCGGCTCTTTTCAAGCCTCTCACTCGCGCACGACACCCAGCCGCTGCTGGGGCGCTCCGGCACTCACCTGGTTATCATCTCTTTCTCCTTGTTGGAGGCGTGGCCTCCGCTGCCCAAGACCTTGGCCGGGGTGGAGAGGAAGTAGAGGCAGTGGTTGGTGAAGTACTGGTTGATGAGCGGCAGCAGGATCTGTAAAGGGAATGCAAAGGAGTGGTGGGAGGAAGAAGACGGGGGATCTAATCTTGGAGGAGGGCAGGAGAGGAATTCCAAGGAAGCTCTCCAGGAGTTGCTTCTGGGCCATGTTTTTTTTTGAGTCAAAGCAAAACACTCAGCGGTTGATGCAACTTGGACGGTCTTGCAGAGGCTCTGTATCTACTACATGTACATCTACCTACCTACCTATCCATCCATCCATCTTCATCCATCTATCTATGAATGAATGAATGAATGAATGAATGAATGAATGAATGAATGAATGAATATGTATGACTAGAATAGAGGTGGAAAGCACCTCGGAGGTCTTCTAGTCCAGCCTCATACCATTTCAGACAGGTGGCTGTCCAATCTTTCCTTTTAATGAAGCACCCACGACTTCTGGTGGCAAGCTGTTCCACTGGTTAATTATCCTCATGGTTAAGAAGTTTCTCCTTAATTTCAGGTTGCTTCTCTTTTTGATTAATTTCCATCCATTATTTATTGTCCTGATCTCTCTCTCTCTCTCTCTCTTCATCTACCTATCCATCTATCCATCCATCCAATCATCTTCTTGACCCAACAGTAACATAAAATAAATAAAACCACAAAGGCAGATTTACCTTGGCGAAGAACTTGATTTCCTGTTCATGGGGGACTTCTCTACTCGTCCGCTGCTCACCACAGCCTCTGAAGGGGGGCAAAAATAGATCAGGAAATAGACCCTCCAAGAAATACAAAAAGTCTACCCTAAGATGGCTTAGACCAGGGGTGTCCAACCTTGGCAACTTTAAGACTTGTGGACTTCAACTCCCAGAATTCCTCAGCCAGCAAAGCTGGCTGAGGAATTCTGGGAGTTGAAGTCCACAAGTCTTAAAGTTGCCAAGGTTGGACACCCCTGGCTTAGACTATAATAACAGAATTTCGAAATCTGGGCAGCCTATCTCCTTCTTTCCCTCTTATACCAAAGAGACTCAAGGAGTGGCGATCTTGAGTTTCTTTCTCACGCGCTCTTGTCTTCCCGGGCTGAATTCATGTTTCGCTAAGGCCCCTTACGTTCTTTTTCCAAGGTCAATTCTGCAGTGCTCTACAACTTTATCCCCTTGTTCTGCTCGGATGACTAAAATTGGCACTGTGTGACCTCCGACCACAGAAGAGGTGATCTCAAGAACCCCAAGGAAGATCTAAAATGGTCCAATTGTATTTCACTATGGAATCCAAGCAGCCCAGAAATAGCTAATCTGTTCTTTCCACTATCAGAATGGACCAAGGAAGTCAGAGACTGTATCTCAAATGCTTCTGCACTAGACCCTGTTCCCTGTCCAGCAGTATAAATAAGAAGGGAGGATTCTGAATTCCAAGCCTTCTTCTATCTTCCCGTTTTCCATCCTCCTCTCCCAGGAAATCATCAGTCCCCAGCAATTTGCTAAAGACAGCAACCAGGAGAGGAAGAGGACAGCCTCTTACCCAGGTGGGCAATAAATTCTTGGGAGATATCCATCCATTTCAGCAGCTGCTGTAGGAATCCAAAGGCGAAGCGTTTCTCAATGGACGAGGTGTCCAGTTCCATGTCCTTCAGACCCCTGGGAGAAATGATGGCGTTTCAATTCAGGGGATTGGTAAAAAGGTTGTGCTCAGCCTTTACACATTGTGTTAAGCCAGAAGGTCGTTGGTTTGGTTTTGCTTTACTTGCCCATGAAGGATGGACCAATACTACTTAGATCTAGAACTACTTTTATTATCTATTTATCTTATAAATCAGAATGTGCACCCCATTTTATCTTCGTGTGAACTGGTAAGGAGCTTATCTGAGACAGTCGCTTGGTTACTTTCTTGACCGAGGCTAAAGCCCCTCTTATCTAACCACTGAGTTGGTTGCTTTTTCTTCCTTCTGCCCCTCCAAGGCCCTTCTCTATGCCCTCTACAAGGAGAGACCCCCAAACCCTTTCCCAGGTATTCTCAAATGCCCCCAACACAGTGTTTTGCTTGCTCAGTAGTCATTTTATTTATTAGGCAGCTCAGACTAATTTTATTTATTAAACCTAAGGGCAGCCCAGACCCAGACAAAAACAAACAACTGACCAGTACATTAAAACCCACGGTCATCTTAGAAAATAAAGAGTCTTTAAACTAAAAGGTCCTTAACAGACAGATGTATCAATCCTTCTACATTCAAAGCAGCAGAATAATTTATTGATTTTAAAACAACTTTGAGAAGAAGAGCATCTTGGTAGCCCAAGGTTGGACTGTCGGGGTCCTTGGCGCTCTCTTGATCCTTTTTTTAGCAGATGTTTCCTTACCAAACTAGGTAACACCATCAGTGCTAGAAGGGAGTGGGTTTTGCAGAGTGGAAGAGAAGGAGAAAGGGAGGAGGAGGAGGAGGAGGAGGAAGAGGAGAACATCAATGGGGTCCTTGGTGCTCTCTGAGCCTGATGGGGCTTTTTTTGGCAGATATTTCCTTACCAAACTAGGTAACATCATCAGTGCTAGAAGGGAGTGGGGTTTGCAGAGTGGAAGAAAAGGGCTTGTTTAGTCCTTGGTGCTCTCTGAACTTGGGTGTTTTCCCGTAGACGTCTCCTTACCAAACGAAGGAACGTCATCAGTGCACTGGTAAGAAGTCACCCTAGATCACCCTTCTCCTGCTTTCAAGCTCCTTCTACACTTACCGAGTCACCGCGTAGCCGTTAAGCTGTAGGAATTTAAGCAACTCCTGAGCTTTTTCCCGGTCCCGCGCCTTCTCCTTGGCCGTCAGCGTGTCATACGGCACCAGCAAGGGGTGAGTTCCGCCTCCTGGGACACAAAGAGAAAGCAGGTGAGTTTTTCCCCCCTGCAGGGGCAACAAGAAAAGAGAACATCGGTCTCCTCCGAGGCTCAGGATCCCACCTTTGCTTTCCAGCTCTAATTTCTTCTTGCGTCCCCAGGTGTTGTGGTAATTCTCCGCCAGTTGCTCCGCCATGGCCTGTGGAGAGAGAGACTCGTAGGGTAGATAGGAAGGACCCTCTGATTGGCCAACTTAATCCTAATTTACATAGAATTATAGGGGCTAGTCGGGAGAGGGGCGCGATGGCCTAGAGGTGGAGGTCTCGCCTCACCATCAGGAGGCTGTGAGTTCGATCCTTGGGAGAGGCAGATATTTCTCTCTCTGGAATGAGAATGCATCTGCTGAATATAACTCCGCGTTGGCGACAGGAAGGGCATCTGGCCAGTAAACAATCGGCTCCATTCAGTGGCCCAAGGCTCCACCCCACAAGGGATTATGGGGTCATTAAAAGTAGATGATGATGATAGCAACTGAGGTAAGTTTAAGGGAACTTCTAAGCCTCAGTTAACTTCTGAGGGGAGAGGCTAGAAAATGTTTCCACGGTGAAAGAAACCGGGCCGAAAGGATGGAACCCCGTCGACTGGGTTATTTGTTTGGCCTTCAGATTATTTGCCTGAATGCAGTTGGTAGATCCTAGACAGATATCCTCACCTGTAATTCTCTGGAAAGGGTCACCACAGATAGATCTAGTGGCTGAGGATTGTAACCATGGCTGGGATCGTAGACCTGAAGGAAAACAGAGGAACAGGCACGCTTCACATCCATTGTCCCCATCCTTCTCTTGCTGGGTTTGTTTTCCTAGCTAGATCTCCCTGATCCCACCTTCCAGATTCCTGATTCTACCACCTGTTCATTTTTTAAATTTTAATTTCATTTGGGGAGAGGCGTGTCCTTGGGGTTCTCTGAGCTTGGCTGTTTTCTTGCAGACGTTTTGTGACCCAACTAGGGAACATCATCAGTGCTAGAAGGGAATGGGGTGTGTGGAGAGGAGGAGGGAGGGAGAAGGAGGAGGAGGGGGAGGAGGAGGAGGAGGAGTGGGAGGAGCAGGACTGTGGGGTCCTTGGTGCTCTCTGAGATTGGCAGTTTTCTTGCAGACGTTTTGTGACCCAACTAGGGAACATCATCAGTGCTAGAAGGGAGTGAAGTGTGGCAGAAGAGGAGGGAGGGAGAAGGATGAGGAGGGGGAGGAGGATGAGGAGGGGGAGGAGCAGGACTGTGGGGTCCTTGGTGCTCTCTGAGCTTGGCAGTTTTCTTGCAGACGTTTCGTGACCCAACTAGGGAACATCATCAGTGCTAGAAGGTAGTGGGGTTCACTGTCGTTTTTATACAACACAGCGAGATCTCGACTCAGGTTCTGAGGAGGCTGTTTTGTCGGTTGTGGTGCTGCTTTTCTGGATAACCTTGGCGTTTACATCTAAAGAGTGCGCTGCGCATCATGCAGAAAGGCCTGAAGCAAAACAGTTTGGTACAACTTTTCTTCTAAAAGTTTATTTTTATAGTTTCACAAGGAACCATCGCTGTTCCTAAGGACAACGTTAAGGACAACAGCTAATAGCTCAGGACAACGCTACCAAACCTGACAACTTTTTAAGATGTGTGGACTTCAACTCCCAGAACTCCCCAGCCAGCCATACTGGCTGGGGAATTCTGGGAGTTGAAGTCCAACACACTGTAAAGTGGTCAGGTTTGAGAAACACTGATTTAGAGTAATTATATACCTGGAAACTGGGAGTAGCTAAGATAGGAAGGCGGCATAGTCAGGAAAAATGGGCGGCAAGGAACGTTCTAGAAACCAACCTGGGCTGTCTGTGAGACTTTGCGGGTTTTTTTCTTCTCCATTTTCTCCTCGTCGCCCTCACGGGCTTTCTCGACCATCCACTCCCAAGCAATCATGGCCTTCAGAGACTCTTTGATGGGCCACCGGTAAATTTCCTTATCCTGTATGAGGAGGGAGGAAAAAGAGACAGGTGGTAAATATCTTTTCTTTTCTTTTTCTGGAAGGTCTCCCAATGTCACATTGGCCTTCCACTCCTGCTTGGACCTGGGGGAAATCAGGCAATCCTCGGGCCCATTTCCGGTGGGAGGAATGGAGTGAAGAAACTCTACCTTTTCAGAGAATGTTTTATAAGGGCGCAACATAGGATTGGTCTTGGCCTGCTCGTCAAACGCTTCCCCAAAGGACCAGTTATTCTGAATCTGTGGAAAAAGGAGATTGTGAGACATAGTACTTAGAAACCAGGAGACACTGAGTTATAGTCCCGACTTAGGGCCGCCTGGGTGACTTTGGGCCAATAACCAGGAAACTGGGAGTTCTAGTCCCACCTTACGCATGAAAGCCGGCTAGATGACTTTGGGCCAATAACCAGGAGATGGTGAGTTCTAGTCCCGTTTTAGGCATGAAAGCCGGCTAGGTGACTTTGGGCCAATAACTAGGAGATGGTGAGTTCTAGTCCTGTCTTAGGCATGAAAGCCAGCTAGGTGATTTTGGGCCAATAACTAGGAGATGGTGAGTTCTAGTCCCGTCTTAGGCATGAAAGCCGGCTAGGTGACTTTGGGCCAATAACCAGGAGATGGTGAGTTCTAGTCCCGTCTTAGGCATGAAAGCTGGCTAGGTGACTTTGGGCCAATAACCAGGAGATGGTGAATTCTAGTCCCATTTTAGGCATGAAAGCCAGCTAGGTGATTTTGGGCCAATAACTAGGAGATGGTGAATTCTAGTCCTGTCTTAGGCATGAAAGCCAGCCAGGTGACTTGGGGCCAATCACCAGGAGATGGTGAATTCTAGTCCCATCTTAGGCATGAAAGCCAGCTAGGTGATTTTGGGCCAATAACTAGGAGATGGTGAGTTCTAGTCCCGTCTTAGGCATGAAAGCTGGCTAGGTGACTTTGGGCCAATAACCAGGAGATGGTGAGTTCTAGTCCCATCTTAGGCATGAAAGCTGGCTAGGTGACTTTGGGCCAATAACCAGGAGATGGTGAATTCTAGTCCCATTTTAGGCATGAAAGCCAGCTAGGTGATTTTGGGCCAATAACTAGGAGATGGTGAATTCTAGTCCCGTCTTAGGCATGAAAGCCAGCCAGGTGACTTGGGGCCAATCACCAGGAGATTGTGAATTCTAGTCCCATCTTAGGCATGAAAGCCAGCTAGGTGATTTTGGGCCAATAACTAGGAGGTGGTGAGTTCTAGTCCCGTCTTAGGCATGAAAGCTGGCTAGGTGATTTTGGGCCAATAACCAGGAGATGGTGAGTTCTAGTCCCATCTTAGGCATGAAAGCTGGCTAGGTGACTTTGGGCCAATAACCAGGAGATGGTGAATTCTAGTCCCATTTTAGGCATGAAAGCCAGCTAGGTGATTTTGGGCCAATAACTAGGAGATGGTGAATTCTAGTCCCGTCTTAGGCATGAAAGCCAGCCAGGTGACGTGGGGCCAATCACCAGGAGATGGTGAATTCTAGTCCCACCTTAGACATGAAAGCCAGCTGGGTGACCTTGGGCCAGTCTCTCTCTCTCTCTCTCAGCCCAACCCACCTTACAGGGTTGTTGTTGTAGGGAAAAATAAGAGGAGGAAAGCATAGTAAGTATGTTCACCGCCTTGAGTTGTTTATAAAAATAATAAAGGCGGGATATATCTGCTTTTCTATGCCCAACCAGGGAGCGGGAAGCACTTGCTCAGGACACCAGTAAGCCGGCAGATCAGATCTCAGGGATCTAGAGAGGTTGTGTGAAGGGCTCTTACCTTGTCAAAGGCCCATTTCTCATGCGTGTACTCAGCATACTTGTTGATGAAGGAGTCCAGCTTCTCTGGAATGATGACACTAAGGAAAGGAGAAAGAGAGAGGAGAGTGGAGGGATAGCCAACGGATGGACCAGTTCTGATCCTGCTCTGTCACTGCAGGAGAGGGAAATTGGAAGGACAGGAAGCTCATTGATGTCTTTCCAGATCCACAAGGTTCTTTTCCAGTCCAAGAACACGATGCTCCCCTGAGGAAGAAGCAAATTTGGGACCTTGAACAGCAGGAGAACAAAATCAAGAGAGGAGGCAGGAATACCCAACCGGACCACAAACCAGGTGAGATTAAAAAAGCAGGTTTTTTTTTTGGTTTTTTTTACTAATACACAAAATACATATTTAGCTTTCTGGTTACAGTCACCCAAATTCATTATCCTTACCAATCCTGCTGTCTACGGTAGAAACTACAAAGCAGAGGGATGAGAATAACCTTTTAAGCATCTTGTTGAAAAACATAGCCGATCAAGGAATGTGAATGACAAGGTTGGTGGCACAGTGGTTAGAATGCAGTACTGCAGGCTACTTCTGCTGAATGCCGGCTGACTGCAATTTGGCAGTTCGAATCTCAGGCTCAAGGTTGACTCAGCCTTCCATCTTTTAGGGGTCGGTAAAATGAGGACCCAGATTGTTGCGGGGAAGAGGCTGTAAACCGCTTAAAGAGGGCTGTAAAGCACCGAAAAGCGGTATACAAGTCTAAGGGCTACTGCTATTTTCTCCTGTGAATCTCACTCACTTTAGTGTTTCCACAGGTTTGGGGTCAAAGTTGCCCTCGGCGTCCACCGAAGCCTTCTTTTCAGTTTTCGAAGAATAGCTGGCATCCACGTAATCAGGAGGAATGGCGCCAGCAATGGCACACAAGCAGGGCATGGCCAGCTTAAACAGATCGGAGTCAAATTTCTGAACAGGGGAAGAATGGGAAGACAGAAAAAGACGCTCAGTCAGGCAATACCATCTGTTGAAATGCTCCCTCTCACCAAGAATATTTCTGCTATTTTTCTTTTCAAAATTCCGCTATCATTTCCAGTAATGCTTCCCATCGGATGCCTGGAGCTCAACATTAATGGCCGAGAGATTGATGGCACCTAATTGTACAAAGGAAGGAAGTTTGCTTCCTAGAAGGAAGCAAACTTCAGACAACTTCCCTATGCTGACGGGGGAATTCTGGGAGTTGAAGTCCACAAGTCTTAAAGTTGCCACGGTTGGAGACCCCTGTTCTAGGTCACCGCAAAGCCTATTTTGGCTGACCCACAAAGCCCCTACAAGGATAAGCACGCTGCTCACCTTATGGGACAACGACTCAAAGATGCCCCAGAAGAGTTTCCGTGTCAGGTGAAGCTCCTCCTCCGAGCTGACCCCATAGTTGGCCCAACCAGTGGGAAGGCAATAATATTTCCAGCAACGCTCATAATGGTTGGTCAACAGCTGGATGGAGAATAGAAAAGGTAACATGTCATAAGCAGGAAGGATGTTTATGCCGTTTCCCTGAAAATACGACCTACCCTGAAAGTAAGTCCTAGCTTGATTTTTTTTACAAGAGTCTAATATAAGCCCTACCCTCAAAATAAGCCCTAATTAAGATCCCGCCCAGTCAAGAGTGGACGGGTAAAAATTAAGCTGCCCTACTACTTACCTTTGGATATTGTTAGCCAGGCCTCGCACACCCCGACACCTGCCTTGCCGGCCCATTTCTTCTGCAACCGGCAAGGCTGGCAAGGCTTTCCTGAAGGCCTCTGTAGCTGATAAGAAAGCTCCGGATCGATCCAGAGCTCTATTATGGGATGCAGAGGCCTTCAGGAAAGCCTTGCCAGCCGCAGAAGTTCTTGAAGGCCTCTGAGGGCAAAAAGGAGGCCGGGGGGTGCGGTGGGGCGACGTGCACAAGTCAGTGAATGACATCCCCCCTAAAATAAGACCTGGTACCTTTTTGGTGGCAAAAAAATATATAAGATAGGGTCTTATTTTCGGGGAAACAAGGACCAGACTGGGGAGGGCTACACCAGGCAGAGTGTCCCGTTTCATACGGTAATATGCACATATACAACCCATACAAAAAAATAATAATCTAACTTCACAGCAGCCAAGCATGGGATGTTGGCCTGCTGCGGCAATGCATTTGCTAATCCTTTACCTAATGTGGTTATACGGCAATGGTTTCTTACCTTGAGAGACATTTTGGCAAATTCATTAAGGATGGGCACATCAAACACCAGCCGGCGGAGAAGATGCTGGAGCATGGAGGGCCTTATATACCTAGAAGGGCAATCGGGGCAATGAGTAAGCAGAGCCAAAAGCGTATTTTACAAAAAAGAATGACGGGTTTCTCCTTTGGGCTGGTGATTCGGTTGCCTCCAGGTGATGCTACCGTGAGGTCTAAATCAGAGGTGTCAAACTTGATTTCATGGAGGGCCGCATCAGGGGCTCTCGGGGGGGGGGCAGGTGAGCGTGGCTAGGGTGCGTGTGGCCAGCTCAATGTCACTCATATCGGGGAGGGGGCTTGTGGCGGCTCGAGCACTCGCGGCCTTCCCGAACTCCGTTTTCGCCGGCAGAGGCACCATGGGGCGGTCCTTTGCTGTCCCTTGGGCCAGATCTAAGCATCCCATGGGCTGGATCTGGGTCCCCGGCCTTGAGTTTGACAGCCCCTAGTCTAAATGGCAGAATTTCAAGTGATGGCCGCGTTACGTTGTTTTCCATCACTTCCTGTGTGTCTCTCTAAGATTTCCCCTTTTAAAAAAATATCCTTATTGGCTAAGGATGGGGGGAAAAAAAACAGAACGGGTTCCCAATTCCTTTTAAGTAGGAAAGTTTGGATCTGGAAAGAAGTTAAGGAGAAAGAGGGAGAGGAACTTGGAAGTCCTCATGTTCGAGGGCCAAGCTACACAGAAGAAGCTGCCAGGGTGCAGGAATGTCTGAGCTGATCCATAAACTTCTGATGCTTTGTCCGGCGTGAAAGACCAGGTCCACATGTGAAGGTCCAATCAAACTATTTTATTGCTAAAGGGTCTATGTATGTGAAACTTCTCAACTAATGGCTAGCATCTACCTGGTGTCAGATAAGGGTCAACAGAATTCAAGGGAGGTTGGGTTTAGTCCGCTTGTGACCACGTAGGGATTCTAGGCTGATTCCTCTTTTAATGCCGCCCCAGGTTCTACCACTCCTTCTACTACATTCTTCTCCTTACTTGCACAGCGCCATGAGGCACTCTTCAATGACGTCACGCTGGGCCTTGGTAAAAGAGCGACCGCGAGACAGCCGGTAGATGGTGTGCAGCATGGAGTCCACCATGATAGCCCGGTGCTCAGTGCCAGCAAAGAGAGGGGCGCATTTAGTGATGAGCGGCATCACAGCCAGGCAGAGGTAGCGGTTCATGGCCAGGGCCATCTCTGTGGTGCTAAAGGCTGCCTGTGGGGAACAGAAGCCATGAAGGACATTTGGTGGAGAGAGAAAGAGAGACAAGGCATGACCAAGGCACATCATGGCCCAATCCACCTTTTCAGAGTTGTCAGGTTAAAACCCTGGAAGAACAAAGAGCAATCCAACCAAGGTTCAGTTTTGTTTTGTTTTAAATTTCCTTGCATCCAACAGACAGAATCTTGCCAGACTAAATCCTATGAGTAGAGCTTGAATGTTGTCATGGTGATGATACCATCCTGTCCCCAAGCTACTTACTGTGTCCAAGGAGGCTGCAGCTCTCATGTCAGGCAGAAAACCCACTTCCAGGACATGGAGGAGGAAGTCCTGGTTGTCAATGCCGTACACACGGTCCAGAAACAACACCATGGGTGACTTGTGGTCAGGCACAAAGCTGGCGGACATCTTGGGTTCAATGACGCTGCCATCTAGAGCGGGAAGGGCAGATTATAAATCAAGAGGAGATGGAAATGAGGGTAGCAGCTTTAAAGAGGAGGGAAAGGCAGCCTTTCCAAGGAGTGAATGTCAAATGGTATCAAACACAAAATACAGGAGAAGAACAGGCAGAGCTGGGGAGCGGAGTTAAGTGTGCCATTAGCTTAGAGTCATTACGTTGCCACAAACAAGTCAAAAATCCAACCCCTCTTGAATTCCACTGACACTTGTCTAGCGCCAATTTACCACTGAACTTCAGTTGATCAGATTCTTGTGTATAGATTTGAGCAATACATCTTACGAACTGCCACTCAGTGTACGGCCCTGATCCTTTGCGCCTGACGGGAATCTAGTCGACTAAAGTTCAATACTTCATTGGCACCAGATATGGGTCAGTGGAATTCCAGAGGGGTTGGACTTGCAGCGCTTGTGAGAATGTAACGACTCTTAAGTGGTAACACACTGAACTGAGTCCTCCAGCTCGGCCCGCTCTTTTCCTACACAATCAACCCGTGGGATAGGCTGAAACAGGCATTTTATTGCTGATCGCCTACATTACAAGAATCTTCCCAGCTTTTGCTTGGGAAACGGCAGATATATAGACCTAAGACTTTGATCTTTGATGTTTCATGCCCACGTGGACTCTATGCTGGAATCTCTCTTCACTCCACCTAGTAGGGCACCTCCCCTTCAGCCGACGGTTCCACCATAAATGGGCAGTAGATACCAAGATGAACTAAGTCTAGGAGCGGGAAGTAGAACCTCCTAGGGATACTTTGCTGCCCAAAGGGCCACCGTACCTTTGCCAAACGAAGGGATCTGCAGCGGGAGGCTGATGACTCCAACCAGGTCCTCGATGGGCACTAAGGAACGCAAGATGGCTCTGATCCGGAGGGCTTCCCCCTTCCCAGCTTGGATGAGCTGCTCAGAGAGGAAGACAAGAAGGGAGGCAGGGTGAGCCTCTAGCACAGAGGTCTCCAAACTTGGCCACTTTTAAGACTTGTGGACTTCAACTCCCAGAATTCTCCAGCCAGCATAGCTGGCTGGAGAATTCTGGGAGTGGAAGTCCACAAGTCTTAAAAGTGGCCAAGTTTGGGGAGCTCTGCTCTAACATGTAGTCCAAGCAAAGGCCTGGGAGGCAAAAGGAAGCTAGAGAAGAGAGGGCCGTTTGCCAAGAGATGGGAATCAGTGGGTGGTGAGATGTTGCCATGGCCAAATCCTGCGAATGCGTTACAGATAGTCCTTGACTTATAACCGGGCCAATAAAGGAGAATATTTGTAGCTTGGGGTTGAAATGAGGGGTCAAGTCCTGCGAATGCATTACAGGTAGTCCTTGACTTATAACCGGGCCAATAAAGGAGAATATTTGTAGCCTGGGGTTGAAATGAGGGGTCAAGTCCTGCGAATGCATTACAGGTAGTCCTTGACTTATAACCGGGCCAATAAAGGAGAATATTTGTAGCTTGGGGTTGAAATGAGGGGGTCCTTGGTGCTCTCTGAACTTAGTAAGTTTTCTTGCAGATGTTTCATTGCCCAGCTAGGTAACATCATCGGTGCTAGAAGCGAGTGGGGTTTGTGGAGAGAAGGAGAAAGTGGAGGAGGAGGAGAAGGAGGAAGATTGTGAGGCTCTCTGAGCTCGGAGGTTTGCTTGGAGACATTGCATGACACAACTAGGTAACAACATCAGTGCTAGAAGGGAGTGGGGTTTGTTGGAGGAGGAGGAGGAGGAGGAGGAGGAGGAGGAGGAGGAGGAGGAGGAGGAGGAGGAGGAGAACTGTGGGGTCCTTAGTGCTCTCTTGAGCTTGGTTATTTTCTTGCAGATGTTTTCACCGTTCAAAGTTACAGTGGCATTTTTCACACTTCTGACCGCGGCAGCACCGTCACGCCATCAAAATTTGGACGCTTGGCAACACCTGCCTCACTTAACCACAAAAATGTTGGGGCTCAACTGCAATCATTAAGTCAAGGACGACCTGTATTTGGGGGAGCGGACTTCCTTCCGTCTCCAAGGGGTAGGACAGTGAAGGGGAGAGGGGGGCCCTTACGTGCATCTCAGGGGCGCAGCGTCCCAGCAGATCAATGAGGGCGGCATAGAAGGACATGATGGCGTTGCCCAAGTGGACCCTGTACTCCTCGTGCGTTTCTTCTCCCCCAAACCTGGGAGTGAGAGAGCAAAAAAAGAGAGGAGTGGGAGAGAGAAGCATTACTTACGGTGGTGTGCCATTTTGAAAGGGGTTAGTGGATTAAAATAGGAGATCCCGCCTCCACTCCATTGTGTATTCCTCCCTACCTTTGTTAATTCTAATGTTACGGTTTAAAATATTGTTTTATTACATTGTAAGGATCAAGGCTCTGACAATCCACGCCCACTCAAATCATGTCTCTAGCTGCATCTCTCAGAGTTAAAAAAAATTTGATTTATTAGGAGTGACCATGTCAGCGTAACCTGGGTGCAGCCGACTCTAAGGCACATCATTCATTTCCCCTTTGACCCTGGTCTTCCCCCCACCCCCTGCATGTATATTCTCCAAAGGGACACATCCATAGCCAAGAGTCATCAATCATG